>NW_006239084.1:1335346-1344633 GCF_000226075.1 Solanum tuberosum | reverse complement strand
TGTTTGAACGGCACCCCCCCCCCCCCCCCCAAAAAAAAAAGGTTATGCTTCATTGCAAATTCTAGGAGCAAAATTGCTGGCATTTTGCGTCTAACGATCAAAATGACAAATTGTATGGAAAGTATATATTATCATATCGTGGGTTTTATAAGATAATATTGTATAGATTTATGTGAAAAGATATTTCTTTTTTGAAAAATGATATTGACAAAGAATATCTCTCTATCTATATATATAATAACAAAGTTAGGTATAGACAAAATGATTTAACATTTCTCTATCACTAGCATATTTATTATTTATTTTTGAATTTTTTTTCTTCATTTTAATACATGATCTATTAAGTATTTAAGTACGTAATAAATTAATAAAAATCTCATAAAATACATATAAATTCTAAAGCACATTTTGTTCATCGCATGACATTTTTTTTTCCATTTATCGTTCCACGTTCCTTTTCTATCCTCATTCGATACTATGCTGAACTTTTTTTTTTAGACCATGAAAAAAAAATTAAAAAAATTCATAAATATTAAAGAATATTTTATTCATGCATAATTTTTTTTTTTTTATTTTTCTTTTTCATTTATCGCTCTCTATTCTCTCCTCACTCAATAATGCTTGCCTTTTTTTTAGACCGTGAAAGTTGCTAAATTAAGTAAGAATTTTCATAAATTGTAGTATTTTGTAACGTACATTGTGTGGTGCAATCTCTTTTATTTATTTTATTGTGTTTTTATTTTGATATAATTTTGTGTTTTTGATAGGTGCAATCTCAAATTCTTGAAAATTCTGGAATTGAATTTGAATTTCGCAATTTTTAAAAAATTTATGGCTGAACATACTATCCGGAGTTATAATGAATATTAAACCTACACATATGTCTTCATTTTCCTTGAAAAAAATTAACTTCTAAAAGAAAAAATCATAATGAAAAATGCAATATATCTTATGCCATTGTAATTCTTATTATGACTTTATATAAATATAAATTCTTTTCTATTTTGATTAAATATGTAATAAAAAAATAAATTCCAAAATTCACTAATATACCGTATGAACTATGAAGTGCAAATTTATTCACTAGTTTGAGGTAATAAAATGGAGTGAAGCCTAAAGGGTAAACAAAATTGACAAAAATTTCAAAAGGGGACATCAAATTTTTTTCTAATCAAAGGGGTAAAATCGCTAGTGGGGTAACGATTTTGATTTGACGCCGTTAACAGATCAAAATCGCTGCCCTATCAACGATTTTGTCCAACTTTTTTTTTTTCAGAAAATCGCTGTCCGTGCAGCGTTTTTGCGATTTAAAAAAAAATAAATTAAAATCGCTGCTATGGCAGCGATTTTCGTTAATGTTTTTTGTTTTTTTTAATCGCTGCTGTTGCAGCGTTATTATAAATTTTGTGATTTTTTTTTTTTTTGAAATCGCTCCATTGCAGTGATTTTGGTGGAACTTTTTTTTAAAAAAAAAAAAATCGCTGCTAAGATGGAATTTTTTTTTAAAAAAAAAATCTGTCAACTAGTCAACATCAGACAGAAATTTCAAAAAAAAATAATTCCACCAAAATCTTGACAGCGATTTTATTTTATTTTTAAAAAAAAATTCCACTAAAATCGCTGCAAAGGCAGCGATTTCTAAAAAAAATAAAAAATTTCACAAAATTTATAATAACGTTGCAAACAACAGCGATTTAAAAAAAAAAACATTAACGAAAATCGCTGCCATAGCAGTGATTTTAATTTATTTTTTAAAAAAAAAAATCGCAAAAACGCTGCACAGGCAGCGATTTTCTGGAAAAAAAAAAAGTTGGACAAAATCACTGATAGGGCAGTGATTTTGATCTGTTAACGGTGTCAAATCAAAATCGCTACCCCACCAACGATTTTGTCTCTTTGGTTAGAAATAAATTTGATGTGCCCTTTTGGAATTTTAGTCAATTTTTTTTGCCCTTTAGGCTCCGGACTCTCATAAAATGTTCGTTCGAAGCGACAATGGAAATGAAATGATTTTTCAGATATTTAGATTGAACAATGAGATTAAAAACGTGTATTGATATACGAATAATAGAAATAAGGTAATCAAAATTACTTCATAATTATGTGAAATGAAATATATTTATTCTCCATTAATAATTGGAGTTAAAATGTTATGGTCGTTATTAGTTAGTATATCAAATTTTCCTCTAAACTAAATAAAAAGGAATAATTTTTCTCTTATTTTAAAATTAAATGGAGAATAAATTTGAATTTTTGCATGGTTTAATGGTAAATATATTTGACATATATAGTTGGAGAATAAATTTGACTCTTATCTCTTAATTTTGAGTTTTTAACTTTTTGTTGTTGTTGTTGTTCTTTTCTTCCTTCAAACACTTTCTTCCTCTCCTTCTTATATGTCTCCCCACCCCACCCCACCCCCTGAGTTGAAATGTAATATAGAATTCTATTTTATTTACTACTATGCCTCTAACATGTAAATATAATAATATTACTCCGATCCCCAATAAACTGAAATAGAACTTACGTGTTTAATTGTACGAAAAAAAATCAACAATGACGACTGGATAATTCTAAACCTAGACTTATCCTTAATTATGAATATATGCTAAATAAATAGACTATAAATATTGCTTTTTCATCCTGTAAAATTAGACAGTTTTTTCCTTCATAAATGTTGTACCCCCAATGAATTGAATCTGGAGTGTCTCCCATGATCCCATGTTACTCTTTTCATACATACATTGAAAAACAAGAAAAGAAAATAGAATTTATTTCTTTAGTTTAAATTAAATGTTTTATATAATTGACACGATAATTAAAATTAATGCATGCGCTAACCAGAGAATCAAGGATGACAATTGCAAGATTCTCATACCATTTTTAAAAAATAAAAATAATATTTCGCTTCAAAATTGTTTTTGGTTGATAACAATAGACATAGTCTTTTGAATTCATCTGAACTCAATACTTTTGATACGAAACATAAATAACAAATACTAGATAAAATCATAACTTTAAATATATACTGAAATTTAATGGTAAAAAACTTGAATATTGAATTCAAAAAATTTAAATTTTAAATGTGTTTCTGATCGTAAAGTCATTAAGGGCAAATGGGCAATAATAATTAGTTGATGAGGTGAGTGATTTTGTGGATTAATAAAACATTAGAATGGAGGAACTTTGACAAGCCATTCGAATGATTACACACGTTAGGTATGCACATGCTAGCTTCCCATTCATATTATATTATTAATAGTAATATATTAAATAGAAAAGCAAATATATATACATATGTAATCATTAATTTGGACATCTTTTCAAATGAAGTACCTTTATAATGTACACTAATTAAAAGGTTAATGATGAGATTATTCCCTTGTTAACTACCTAAAACAATTTGACAGAGTTGGAATTTTTTGAATTAATTATGTTCACTTGTTCATAGACAAACTCTAGACATACATCTCCATAAATGCTTGCTAGGTGAATTTTTTTAATAAGGAAATTTCATATAACATGCTAGTATAGATGCTAATTACTCAACACGATTTTTTAAAAAAAAAATTCATAAGTTATTTCTCCGGCATATAAAAGCTAGCTACTCGATCCATTGAAAGCTTAATTACAATAAATTGATAGAATATATAGTGACACATCTCGTATTCATCCATTTAATTCTTGGGATTTTCAACTATATGTTTAAATTTATTACATGACTTTGGATATTTATAATTATTCTCCCTTATTTATCCAGTACGGTTATCAAGTGTGATTGACCAACAAGGATTAATAATCCAACTCCACCATTTTAATACTCTATATATACATCTTATAAAATCTAATATACAAATATAGTCCTCATACAAATATAGCACTCCATGGTTTATAATAGGAAGTGGGGGTGTCCGTCACAAATTCAAAATTTAAATTTGTGAATTTTGAATTAAACTCTATTGAACTTGAATTCATATTAATAGGATCCACTATCAGGATCAACGCCTATTCTTTAGTTATGAATGTGGCAAAACTTAATAACTTCAGTTCAAATTCTCTATTTACATTTTTAAAAATATATTTCATACGTAAAAACAATATATGTAGGATCCAATAACAACATATCTAGTATAAGAGAAGGATGTTGTGTATGCAGACTTTAGAAAGTAGAGCGAATATTTCTAATAAACCTTCGATTGCCGACTTAAGTAAAAACATTCACCATTGGTAGGGTAAGGAGTTGGTCATACCAATGGGGCCAAGTGAAAGGACAAAGGAAATGGGATTGTTCTCCTATCTTTTTCTTATTTTTGGTTAGGGTGGGTCAGGGTGGGGGTGAGGGTGAAGATGGATGGATGAAGGATCCAGGTGATTGAAGCATATCTCTTAGCTGGGAAGTGAAAGGAAAGTAGTGGTGTGTCATCCACCAAGGAAGAAAAGAAACATTACTCTATTATGTTTGCATAGGTCTGTGGGATCCCACTTTTATTGCACCATTATAAGGTGCCCTAGCTTACCATCACACTCTCTTTCCAACTCCTAAAGTAGTTTTTAGTCAAATCTTTTTAGCCTTGGCTATTTGTGAATGGGATCGAAATAATCAGGACCTTAGACAGAAGTGTACAATTATAAATTATATATATCATTGATAAATCGAATGATTAAAAAAACTATATGAAAAGGTATAATATATTAATAGTATTTGGTCAAGTAACCTATATATTTAAAAAAAATTGAAACTTATTAAAAGAATAATCTTTCCCTAAACATGACTCTTAGTTAATGACTACTACAATATTGTGGATGTTATTGTGTTGTGGTATGCGAAAAAGGATATTCAACATATAGATTATATTTTTCCTTTTTGACATAGTCAAAACGATTATACTAATGCTTTAACTTTATTTCAAGAAAAAAGTAGTAATATTTACATATGATAAGAAAATCAGAATAATACCTAACATTTGTTATCTTTGTATCTCATTCTCCTATATTTCTTCTCCAATTTCAGTGACATAAATAATGAATGAGTTTGCCAATGGTACTTGATAGGTAGAGTATATCAATACGTTTAATTAGTTACACGTATCGAATATGCTAAGATAGTAAGATATATTCTACTCTATCAATACAATTTAATTAATTGTAGCAACTCCCTATTCTATTTTTCAAAGGATTATATCAGACTTGATATGAAAGAGTTACTTGTTGGATATTGTCGTAAGTTACTTTTATCTAGTAATAAAAAGTTAAAAGTATATATAGTACTTATATACCATTATTGGACATAATATAAGTTAAATTCTAGTTTCATATATTTAAGAAGAAAGCATACATGCAATTGTATAAATTAATGTGTAAAATAGTAGTGGAGCAATATTCTTTAATATTCAAAGGGACAGAATATGTGAAAGTATTGGTGAAACACAAGACGGAATTAACGGCAATAAACAAGATAATGGCCGGCCAGGAGAAGGGAAGGAATCGGCTGTCTTGTTTTGCTTGCTTAATTATATATGTTAAATTCTCATTTAACACCGACACCACCTAATTAGGAAATTGTAGTACCAATAAATGTTGTCGTGGAACAACTAGTACTCCTTCATCTTTAATCAAAGCTTTCAGGTTCGAATTTCTCTGAATAAGAAATCGTAGGGACTTGACGTGAAACTTTCCGTCAGACTCTAATGTGGATACTCAGACATCGGGCGAAAAACTTACGTTTCCTCATAATTTCTTCATATTAGTATATACTTCCCTCCACGTGGGGGGTGGGGGATGGGAAAATCCAATTCATTGTACCCAAAGCAAGCTCTACATTATTACTACTTATTAATCTTTTTTATTGGGGGACAAGAACTGAAACAGAATCAAACTCAACGTATGTTAATTTTATGCAGCAGACTTGAATGGCTAATACAACGTATTCGGTAAAAGTCCTATAAGTGGAGTCTGTAGAGGGGAGTTCAAATTGCGGCATACCCCTCTAGTTAGCTTCAACCATATTAACCAAATATATAACCAACACGAAGAAAATGACAGGTGATTTACATGTGTTCAAATTAAAATTGTGAAACACATATGTAACAACACTATAGGTAAAAAAAAATCGACTTAGGGGGTAGATGGGATTTCTGTTAAAGGAATGAACACACAGAAAAAAAAAGTTTGATTAGGTAGATGTCATTGTCTATTGTTTGCATATTTGGTCAAATGAAAGAAACCCAGCAGTGACTGACTCGACTACGAGTTGAAGTTGGAGTTGGAGTTATAAAATGAGATATAATAGAAAAGTAGCCAAACAAACATGAAGTGGGCCGAGTGCACGGCCTGCTAATTAATGGTCAAAGGCCCACCATCACTTTACTGGGCCCATGAGTGAGATCGCTCAACATTTACGTGACGTGGGTGTGTGCACACCTCATTGCACTTGATAGGGCCTAATGGGCCTTGGGTTAGTTGACTGACTCAAAAGGATTAAGGCCCACTTAATTGTCATAACTCGAAACAACCAACTCATAAATTTCAACTATTAAAGGACAAGGGATAAGTAGGGTTTCTTGATGTAGAACTAATCAAATGGACTTTTTTTGTATATAAATAAATATCTACTTATTTTTTTGACCCCAGAAAATAAAAGTCTCAAAAACTATATCATACTAAACAAGTATTCAACTAAATAATAAACCCCACAAAAAAATAATAAGCAAATCTAGAGTATCTACATGTTTTGTTGACAAGTGCTTTTCTTTGAAATAAAATATGGTCCTACTTTTCAATTAAGACTATTTTCATGGTTGAAGAAATAGGATATTAACTACATATTTATAAACAGCTAATGATTTCCAATTTCTACACATATTATTAGCTTTTTAACAAAATTAATTTTGATAAGTTTCTGTCTGAATATTTTTCTCTAAAATATATACAACAATATACTCAATGTAATCCCACAAGTGAATCTAGGAAGAGTAGAGTGTACACTATCCCTACCTTGAGGGATATAGAGATGTTTTCGAAAGACGGCCAACTCAAGTGCAACAAATCAAAATATTTACGAGAAAAGGGAATACAACAATAGGGAAAACATGTCAATTAATAAGGAGAGCAATACGAAAAATCCAGAGAAAAGAACACAATAAAATAATACGGTAACTGAAAATACAATACATGTATACGACTAATACTACTACAGACACAACTCCCACCAAGCCTAAACCCACCGAGAAGTGAGTCAAAATTCAACTACTACTAACCTTCTCTAATTCATGACCTCCAAACCCTCCTACTCTACTTCATGTCCTTGGTAAGCTAAATTGGCGTCATTTCTTGGTCTCATTTTGGTTTTAGGCAACAAAGGGACACAAACCATGCATACACCTAGTAAATACAGATAACATATAGCTGCTTAAAATGTACTTTAGAAGATATTGAATATTTTGGGTACAAGGCTTCCTAGAGTATACAAAACTTTTGGTGGCATAATTAAAATGCTAATAATATGCCCCCTGCTTATAGTTAGAACTGATACATTCTCACCAGATGGGGCATATGTTTGCAAGCTGCTAGCACAATCTCAAGGTCAGCAAATAGTACTGCCTTTAATTCCTTCGCAAAAACTGACTGATTATATAAGAGCTCATCAGACTACTTGCACCATTGGTAGAGACGCAGGACAATTGGACATGCTAGACAGAAATGTCTTGTGTACATATCGTCGTATCCAATTTGACAAGCTCATCTGACAACAAATGTTTCACATCATCTTTTTCCGACTTTCCTCTTTTTTGATACGTTTTTCTGTTTCTGGTCTCTCATCCTTTTCTTTGTTTGTTTTTGGAGGGATTTATTAACCAAAGATGGCTGCTCCTTCAATGCAAAACTTCTTGCCACATGCCCCAAGTGAAGTTTCTTCACCATAAAAATTCCTTTAAGTTCACCACGATGGGCAGTGTAAGCACGAACCCATGAGCAAAATGCATTCTGCGCCATTTTCTTCATCTTTAACTGACAATATCAACGAGTCAATCCATCATTTGAAGAATATGAAATTCATTCCGTCCTATTTAAGTATTATTGCTGAGGTGTATCTACTTGACTAAAACAACTTTTTAATACAATTGACCAATATCAGCTTTATAAGCATAAAAAGGCATTACTAGTAGTATTACATTAGTGGTGGACTGGTGGGCATGTTGACAAATCCAAAAGTGCTGCAAACCCATCAGAAATTCTCACAAATTTATTTTAAAACTAGAATCATACTAAGCTAAGTGAAGATAATTGAAGCATATAAAAATTCAAATACAGCTCTAAATCTTCAACCAAAGGAAGCCTATTTCAGTGTAACTATTTATAGAAATCAGATCATTTGCACAAACAACGAAAAGAGAAGCAGAGACCTGCATAGGAGAATATAACATATTATGTATGCCTAACCCTTGCTTCACCCTACAGAGAATTAAGTTACTAGAGATCATTTATGCCAAATTCAACCTTAGGACCTCCTTAGGTTAACTTGTAGTAATGTCAATTAGCAATAGCATAGCATAGACAAAGGAGCATTCTGAAAGATGAAAATAATAGAAATTAAGAGGCCTTGGTTTTTATAACTAATGGAAAACAAGAAACTTGACTTCCAACTGCAGATAGGTATGTCAAAATGAAATGAATTGTAAGCTATGTTGTACATGCTGTTAAAATTTACAACAAAGCATGAAGCATAAAAGGAAACTTGGCATGTGAACATAAATAAGATCAGTTCTAATACCTCTGATGAAGTAAAGGATTCCAATGCTTTCTGCAGAGAAACAACCCAGGGATGTGTGTCTACTGAAACAAAATTCTTCGGGTGGTACCTCATACCAAACAATGGAAAGCTATCCAAAAGTTTCTGAAGGGGATACTCTGTTAGCATCACCCCGTGTTTCTCTAAGCCAGGCAAGTAATCAGTTTCAACTGGCTGTAGGAACAATAAAGAATCTCCCTTTTCACCGATACGAGCGGTTCTTCCTACCCTGCATTAGGATGTAACTAACATCATTCCACAAATCCAGGCAAGCACACTACTCAGATTTGGAAAACAAACTATTGAGATGTTGATTTGTGTTCAATCACTCCAGACTTGGGGTGTGTTTGCTATGGAGAAAAATGTTTTCTTGGAAAACAAGTGAATTTCTTACTTATTTTCTAATGTTAGGTAGGTAAGCAAAATAATATTATCTCAAAAGTAATTATATATAATCTAGCAAAACACTATGGGGGTGGGATGTGGTGAGGAGGGGGGC
>NW_006239084.1:1294552-1334749 GCF_000226075.1 Solanum tuberosum | reverse complement strand
GGGGCGGGGTTGGGATGGTCATGGGGAGGGCGTGGAGGTGTTGTGTGGATGAAGAAGAGATAATGAACTTGCAATGTCACTTATGTAACTTGTTTTCCCTACTTTGCTTAAGGAAGTCATTTTCTCATTTTTAAGGAACTTGTTTTCCTAGACAAAATATTTTCCAACCAACCAAACATGGGAAAATTGAAAAACATTTTCTAAAAATATTTTCTTCCATACCAAGCACACCCTTAGTAGTGCTTCTGGCTCATGGAAATTTGATCTCCTTGATGGAACTTGGAAATTTAGGGTCCCTGGGGAAGAGGGTGGAAGAAATATGTGCAACCACAACATGAAGGAAACAAACTGTCACCATTTAAGTAAAAGTATAGAGAAAAAAATTCGGGACTGAACACGATTTACTGACCAATATTTTTTGAATCAAAAATTTCAAATGGGGAGGGCAGAGAGAGAGTTTACCGATGCACATATTCAGTTGCCTCTCCTGGAGGATCATACTGTATAATACACCTAACTTTTGGAAAGTCCAAGCCCCTAGCAGCAACATCAGTGGATAGCAGAAGTGCTGATTTTTCTGTTTTAAAAGCATGGAATGTAGTTCTTCTGTCTTCGTGATTCATATTCCCATGTAACCGAAGTGTGTTGCATTTCAGAAACAGTTGTTTGACATCTGTATCTGATTGCTGACGAGAGAGCCACTGAAATCCACTCACCAATGAATAATGAAAATCTACAGCATCACATGTTGAAAAGAACACCACAACCTGTACCGTGTAACAATGTACATTGGTAATATGCTCAACTTCTGATGATAAAAAGCTTGATGGCAGTGAACGATTAATCTACCATTTTTACAAATCAAAATTGCTTGTTTGGCAGAATTGCTTTACCTTCTGGGAAGGTTCCTTCTCAAACAGATGTTTTAGAATTGCAAGAAGCACTACAAGCCGTGAACCACAGGGGACTGCAAATAAGATACCATAAGAATATTATGATCATACAGCAAGTGATCAGGGTGATACGTGAATAAATAGTTTTTTTAGTAATTCGTGAATGTATACTTCCTAATCATACCTTTAATATATCTCTGAAGTAACTGAGCTGGAAGTTTATATTCTTCAGTTGAAGAGCTCAGTGGTTTGCCATCTTTTTCTAATATATCATTCCCATTAAATTCCATTGGTTTGGAGTCTTGATGAGTTAATTGTAGCTCTATTTTCTTGTCAAGCCCAACCATCACTGGGTTATCTAAACTAATTTCCGCGAGATGATTTACTTTCTCATTTAATGTAGCAGATAACAACACATTTTGCCTCTGAACCTCAGAAATCTGTGAAGTTGTGTTACCCTTGCCAACAGATTTTTGTTGTTTTGAGCCCAGAATATTAAGTATGTCTTCAATCTCTTTACCATATCCAAGCTCCAGAATTCTATAAAGCATATATGCAAATTGAGGGGTTAAGACATGAATTTAGTCAAAGAGCATGTCCATTGAGAGATAAAACATAAATATACCTGTCTGCTTCATCAAAAATTATCCAGCGCAGGTTTGTGTACGAGAATGATGATGTGTTTTTTAGGTGATCCAAAAGACGTCCAGGAGTTGCAACAAGAATAGATATACCTAGAATGAGCACTATGATGAGGCATTTGAAATGCTTCCAAACACAGAAGAGGAAAACTCTCCAGGAGTATTAAGACAGACAACTCTGATCAATATTAAACATCATACAGCAAGACCACCAAAGGCACACAACAGAAAAGTTCAAGTGACTTGCATGAGGAAGGAGATGAATGAGACTGTTCGATCCACAAAAGCAAAAGAGAATAGCATAGGCTGTATGGAACAAAAGTAAAAGAACTAGGATAGAGAAAATACATCTATATATAAGGGTCAGATAATTAAAACCACCAGTTCACAAAAAGGAATGCTTGAGATACATGCTGCCCCAAATACCTTGTAAAACTGTTTTCAAATGGATTTATAGTGGACTTGGATTGGACTATTCCACTCTTTTCCAAATTAACCTGGAGACTATACATGATACAATCCCAAGTGTAGCTTCTGAGTGCAGTAACACTGAAATTTCTGGAATCAGAAGCTTTGTGGGGGTGCTAATAATGACTAGTCATCCACCACTCCCATTCCTTTTGTTAAAGATTTAGGGGTAAGGAAATAAAGGACATGTTTTTCACATCTTTGACCTTCATGAGTCATAGTCTGTACACCAGCAAATTCCATCTCCCCTGTGGTTTATTTGCTAAAAAAATTCCTGAGAGGCATCAAATGCATCGAAGTCGCATTCATCAAGCCACTTGTGCTTCCAAAATATCAGTTTTAGAGTGAAATACACGCAATTTGTTTTGAACAAGACCCGTTCGAAACAACAAAGAAAGCTACCATAAAACCATGATAGAAAGGAAGATGGGAGAGCATAGTAAGGAGAAGAGAGAACCATGGGGTGCTTCTGAATGTTCAATCCAAAACTGAATGTCATGCTTGAACCATTATAAACCAACTTCAAAATTCCTAAACAATTGTAGTACATTGCATATATCTAACATCCGTGAGTGCCTTTACATGCAACCTAACCTACGGTTTACAAGTGAGCTGAAACTTTTTCTATTTTCCATCCCATCTTTTGTATACTCAATTAGTTTTTGAGGTGCCTAAAGCGGCAAACAAGCTAAAATGTGAGGTGGAAGAAACATAGTGGCTCGACAGGCTAAGTATTTGATGTAGAGAGCATAGAGCAGCAAGAGTAGATAGCATTTGGCTCGGAGCAGAGGAAGTAACTCATAGGATGAAGGGTGGCCCTAGATCCAAGAGAGTAGCTCACTAGACTTACAAGTGAGAAAATAGAATTGTAAAATTTGGCACTACCAAGTACCATATGAAAGAATTTAAATATCCAACCTAAAACTTAAAAGAGATGACTAAAGCAGTTTAGGACCATTGTAAATCCATCTGAAACCCTTATGCAATTGATATACAAAATATACATCTCAAAAAGAATAAAAGGTGTGCAATCTGGCACTGATCAAAAAGGAAATCTTAGCACCATTTTCAGCATATTTAGAAAATGGCTAGAACATACACAACATAAAATAGCTTGCTACTTTAGCAAGCAATCTGCCTTTTAATTTATAAAAGTAACTCCGATGAACCAAAACAACCAGCATTTTGCATCTCAAGAGCAGAGGTAAGAATGCAATGTACTACCAACGCTATACAAAACATTGAAAATGTGGAGAAACCCACCATTACCAAATCTAACATATGTATAGAATCTAATTTGGACAAAGTGACCAACTTTATTCTATTAGTTGTATTATTTAGTGGCTTAGTTGTTAGCTGTCCAAAAGCTAAGGCAAATAAAATCCCTTCTGAAAATACACCACTAATCCATCTTATGTTCTCTTATAAGTTCGTGTAAGGCTGAGGGAATGAAGGGACCAACAGGAGGCTGAAAAGCTGTAGTGCCCTAGCACTAGCAAGTTAGCAACAGACAAGGAGACATTCAGTAGAAAAACAGAACCTACTTTCATTTACAAGGACAAGAAATAAAAGGGAACAAAATGCACCTACCTTTTCGCAATCTAGCTTTCTCTTTGTTCCTGCTTTCCCCTCCCATAATATATCCAGGAACAATCCAGTGAAAACGATGCAACAACTTTTGCAAGATCTCATATACCTGCATGCATAATTCATGCGTTGGCACAAGAACCAACGCTATCCCAAATATATCAGTTACCCGAATTAAATCACCCAAGAGAAATAAAACCTAAGTAGCTGATTTTCTTACACCTATTATCAAGACAAACACTTCCTTTAGCCTAAATACCATCACAGCTATTCTAATAATGACAATCGACAACCATATTTTCATTTTCAAATTCGATAAAGAACTAGTTTTTATTTGTCTTTTTAACCTCATAATTGGAATTATATCTCTGGTGACTTGTCGGGAACACTTTCAGTTATAGAAAAATACCACGAGATGATTATACTTCAGGTAACAACCATGGAGAGTACATTATTAGATAGAAGCCTTTCCTCAACAGGGATTCTGAAACATAAAAAATCTAAGGAAACTGATAGCAAGCAAATATGTCACGTACCAAAAGTACCATCAGACCGCTGAATCCTGGGATCACACTTCTGCAACTGATGAATAACTGGAGCCAAATAAGCCACAGTTTTCCCCGTTCCGGTAGCCGCATTCACTAGCCTATCACCATTCATTAACAATAATCCAAAAAATCAATTCAGATATTAACAAATACAAAACTTGAAATCGAACATGAATACATATCATCAAAGGGTAGAGAAATTACACATGTCGACCAGAGAGTATAACAGGAATTGCTTGAGCTTGAACAAGAGTTGGAGCCTCGAATCCAAGCCTCTCTGTTATCAAATTTACATTAAAATTAAATCCTAAACTAGTTAAGATCTTTTCTTCTCAAACTTGACATGAAATTATTAGAAAAATTGCAGGTTTTGTAAGAGAAAACCTTTGAGCTGTTCGCATAAGGTAGTGTGAAGACCGAGACTTTCGAAAGAGCAAGAAGCGAAAACCTCAGAATTGCCGGTTGAGCTGTTCTCAGTCTTTTGCTTTTTCTTCTTGTTAAGGTTTAACTCCATTGTTTCTTCCCTTCAACTTCACAGTGGCTGTCAATTGGGAGTAGGGTTTTAGTATTCAACTGAAAAGGGAACTGTCAAATTCGCAAAAATAGTCCCTCAGTTTGAGTATGAATTAAACATAATCCCGGAATGGGGACTATGAGAAAAAAATAAAATAAGTGAGAGCTTACATATAGGGGTATATTTTTATAACTAGTAAATTTGATCGCGCTTTGCACTGTGCGATTACTCATTTATGGTCTCATAGGTCCTTATACTTGTATCGGATTGTAAAGTGAACCCTTTTATTTATGACTTTGTCAAGTGAACCCTTAAACTCAATGAAACACAACATTTTAAACACCTCTGACCATTGACCAAGCTTATGTGGCAGTATAATTGTTGAGTTGGAAAAATGTGTGAGGCACACGCGAGTTAAGAGCGTGAAATTAATGTTTTTCATTAAAAAGACACAATTAATCAGAAAAAAAATATATATTCAAAAATAGGAAAAACAAAAAAATATCCTTCTTCTTCTCTCTTTTTCTGTAGAGAAAAAATTAGGTCCCGCCCATATTTTCCACCATTAATTCTTTTTGTAATCTCACTCTATTTCTAAAAGAAAATACTCTCCTTCAAACATCCCACAACAAACATACAAATTGGAAAGAAGAAAGAAGAACTTTTTTGTTTGAATGATTCTTTGGGTTGATTTATTTGTCTTCAAATTTAAAATGGATTACATAATTTGAGCTTTTAATTTGAAGATTTAAATTGAAAACTTCTCTATAAAATGAAAGCTCAAATAACAAGATTATACGAGTTTGAATTGAGGAACCTGATAACTCAACTTCAGATCAAGACGATCGAGTCAAATAACTCATTGTTGGACTCGTCGCCTGGGTTGTTACACGAAGATGACAAGAATATATTGATTGCAGTAGCTCAAGGAATCATTCTGATGCTGGTCCATTTACTCGATTTCGATCAGCTCTTTGCTGGAGCCTGGAGATCAGGAGGAAAATTGTCATAGTCATTGCTAAAACCTCCACGGCTGCTCCAAGCAGCTTTCTTGGTTGCTGGAGATTTATGTATTCACAACAATTTTCTATGGATTCTTGAATCTCGAATTGTTTTGGGGAAGCAAAATTCATTTATAGCTTTGCAAGCAAGGGTCAAGAAGAGAAATTTCATCTTTTTTAGAAACTTGCCAAACGAGAACACCCACTTCTCAAGCTATAGCTATGGCAGCAAGTGTATATTTTGTGCCTAAGGCGGATGGAAAAGGATGGGAGTGGGAGGTGGGTTTAGATTTTGGGGGCGGCTAGGGTTTACAGATGAGAATGAAAGAGATGGGAAAGGAGGTGCACGTGCAACTAGTGAGGAAAATTAGCTTTTTAAAAAAATATTATTTATTTTTTAATATTTAATTTCTGACTTGTAATTAAAAAATGACGTGAACTCTATGTGTACTTGAGTGCATTACACGCACCATCTCCAAATGAAAAAAGGGTTAAAAATATTGTGTTCCATTAAGTTTAAGTGTTCACTTGACAAAGTCATAAGTAAAATGGTTCACTTTACAATCTAATACAAGTATAAGGGTCCATCAGACCATTCTGCCTAAATTATAATGTTGATTGTTTTGAAAATTCTTTAAATGATATATATATTGTTAATTTTTAACATGTCAGCTTTCATATATAGTGTGGCTTGCTACAATATCAAATTCTATTTGATAGGAGAAAGAAAAAAACTATTAGGTAAATAGATGAGTCAAAAATATTAAAATACTTGTGATTTATGAATGATAGTGATTTATCAAGCAAAATTTCATATGTTAAACTTTTTTTAAAATTCTTAACAACGCGCTTTTTAAGTTTGTTATAATTCTCTCTCAGGTATCAAAGTTACAGTATAATACCAAAAAAAAAACTATAGAGATGAAGATGAATCTTTAAAATAAAATAATTAAGAAAAATAGATAAAAAGATTAATAAAATTGCCCGACAAAGAAAAGTTTTACATCACTCTTCTATTGCCTAATTTTAATTAGATATAAATTATTTTGAGATGAAAGAGATACCCATTGTAGACACGTATTTTTGACCGAACTTAAAATTTTACACCATTTTTAGAGCTGAAATATTTTTATAAATATAAATTAAATATTTTGACTTTTCTCTTATTTTATTAAGTTTATTTTAAAAGATTTGAAAACAACAAAAATATAATCTTTTTTTTAAGGTAAGTTTTATTTTCAATTGTTTAAAAAGAATTAAAAGATTACAAAAAATCTATATTATTTTTGAAATTAAGTTTTTATAAATAAGCTAGTATTATTTAATTAAAGGAAGAAAAAGTCAATAACAAAAAAAACCCACACCCCCACGTATCTAAAAAAGGGAGGACTCCTATATATATCACAATACATCACCATCATAGAGAATTAGTTATATGGAATAACAGTGCACACAAAAAAAAGAAGCAATATACTTTAAGTCCGAAAGATTTTTTCGTGGATTCAAGTTCGTGGCTCCTTAAAGTTAGTTATAATTAACTTTGGAAATCAGTAGATTGTAGCGGTTTCTTTTGTTGGAATTAAGTTTTACGAAAAGGTAATTCTAATTCCTTATATAGTTCAATGAAATAATTGTTCTGAATTCGATTATGATGTTATGTAGTCCTTAAAATTACATGTATTGTTATATGTCACTATTTTATGACGCATGTCATATTGTTGATTGCATGAATTGCTACTGTTTAAATTTGCTCATCGAATTATTTTTACACCTGACGTTAATTTAATCCACTAATTTGATCCAAAGATGGTTGTTGTTTACTCCTAGTTTTATTTCAACATGTTTATGTACATTTATTTGATGGTACAAATTGACAACTTCATTTATGACTTTAATTTAGTTACATGTAAATTGGTTGGAGATTCTGTATTAGTTATCATTTAGAGTTTCTGGAGTTTAATAAATAAATAAATATTGCCATACTTATGGAGACAATTAATTATTAGAATAATTTTTTATCGTATCCGAAATATTAAAAATGGAGGAGATGAACATTAGTTCATTTGAGTGAGTCATTAATTCATCAACGTGAGATAGTTCTTTTATTAGTAATTTCACACTATCATCATTTGGTGAAGAAAAAATTATTATATCACTACGTATATTATTTTCTCTCAATTAGTTTAAAGGAAAAAAATTAATTAAAAATAATATATAGAATTAAAAAATAAAACGTGAGCAGAGAAAAAATATAATAATAAAAGAAAAAATAGTGTAGAATAGAGAAACATGAAGATAAAAAAAAAGAAGAGGAACGGATTGTAAAAAAAAAAGAGTAAAAAATAAAAAATAAAATAAACATCTATTATAAAAAAAAAAAAAAAGCAGAAACAGAAGAAACAAAAGATGAAATTGAATAAAAAAGTAATAATAGTAAAAATTAAAGAATAGGTAAAATAAAAAAGGGAAAACAAAACTTAACCAAAAATTATTTAAATGAAAAAAAAGAAGAGAAACATTTTGTTAGACAAAAATAAAATAAAATAAAATAAAAGTAAGAAGAAGAAGAAACAGAATGTTAAAAAAAAAGAAAAAAAAATGAAAGTAAAAACTACAAAAAATAACGTGCAAAAAAAAAAAAAAAAAAAATAAGAAAATTTTTTTCCAAGAAATTGGTCTTAACCTCTTTAACATTTTCTTTTTCTAAAATTAATCCTAAATCCCGTAGAAGTTTACCTCCTATTATAATTCAAATATCGACTCCCACTAAAACGACAATACTAAAATTCTCCGGACTCTAAAAAATCTAAACAAGACAGTTACAATAAATCAAAGAAGGTGGACATAAGTAAATGTATAGCTAATAAGTATACTATATCCAAAAACTAAGTCAAGCCAAGATATAAGTCAATGAAGCAACTGTATATAAGTCAATGAAACAACTGTGCTAGAAACACGGGACTCGAGGGGTGCCTTACACCTTCCCCTTGGTCAATAGAATTTCTTATCCAGACTTCTAGTTCGCAGACCATTAAAAATTAGAGTCAACTTCCTTTTGATTAGGGTAAAAATTAGGTGACTTGGAACACCAAAACTCAATTCCAAGTGGCGACTCTGAAATAAAATAATCCCTTTTCAAAATGTCACTTTAATTGGAGAAACTCTATTTTTCAAACATTTTCGTTTGGGGAAAAAATAGGGGTGTGACACCCATATTTTCTAAGGATGTCATTTGTTTCGAAAACATATACAAAATCATCCAAAATTCAATATGAAATTAATATAATTATTCCTAAAATTATAATAGGAAATTTAACTTAGAAAATAAAATTATTATATTTCAATTCGCATTATACCTGCGTACTAACTTGCAACAAATTAATTAAAATAAAAGTCACAAAATTTGATATATAGCTAATGTTAAAAGTATTCTTCAAGTCTTATTTCAATTACACTATAACTACATACAAACTTGCAATAATTTAATTTTAAAAAGAGCAACAAATTCGATACATAGCTAATAATAACGTATTCTTCAAGCTTGTAAGAATTATCAAAATTCAATAAGAAATTAATACAATTATTTCTAGAATTTATAATAGAACATTCACCCCATAAAAAATTAAATTATTACATTTAAATCTACATTATAACTATGTACAAACTTGCAACAAATAATTAAAGAAATAAATTTGATATATAGGTAACAATGACTATTTTTCGAGCTTAAATTGTACATATACTTCTCAGAAGACGCCATTCTTCTTTATTTCCTAATAACAAAAAATTTGCACAAGAATGATATATTAATAATAGTGGCAAAATCCAAAAAAAAAAGGAATTAAGAAAGAATTGTTCCTGGGAGAAAAAAGTTTCAAATGAAGGAGTAAATTAGTAACTATAAAGAAGATTTGAGAAAATTTTTGCATGAAAAAAGGAAGAATGTTATGAAGTGAAAATGATTTTCATTAGTATTTATAGTGATAAAAAAAATTAATAACATAACATATAAAAAATACTAACGGATTTGGGTGTAATTATAAATAAATGAGTATTATATGCAATTATGCATTAATTGTAGAACTGAAAAGGGTCATATTTGCCCTTGAACTCTTAGAAAAGGGTCATATTTATCCTTCGTCATACTTTTTTGATATATTTGCCCTTACCATCCAATTTTGGGTATATATTTGCCCTTGTACAGTTAATTATTGTGTCACCATTTTTATTAGTTTACGTGGCGCCTGCGTGGCTCCATGTATATATATTTTTATTATAATTAAAATTTTACTTTCTATTTAGTATTCTATCCGACCCATTTAGTAAAATCCGACCCAACTAAAATAAAGACCCATTAACTCGATTTCAATACCCATTAGCCCTAATTTCCATACCCATCATCTTGCAACGCTTCATAAGAACAATGGTCGAGCAGGAGCCACCATTTATTCCTTCTTCCCTATGCCATGAGACATGTTGTAGCCATTTACGGTTTGACTTCTCAAAGCTCAATATAGAAACTAAACGTGCATAAACAGTCACTAGGAAAGAGTTTACAAGAGCCATAATCCACACATAAAACTGAGGCTGTGTAATATTGTCTCATCCTCTTAACTTATCACCCTCATTATCATCCCCAAAACCCATGTGTGGTTACGCATATGGAGACCTATCGGCCTTTTATTTCTATCCTTGAACTTTTGTCTATCGGCCCTCGTGCTCTATCAGAGCTCCCACTGGCTACAGAGCACAAAATCATTCAGCACAAAATGGGTCTTTATTTGGTTATTTTACTAAATGGGTCGGATAGAATACTAAATAGAAAATAAAATTTTAATTATAATAAAAATATATACACATGGAGCCACGTAGGCGCCACGTAAACTAATAAAAATGGTGGCACAATAATTAACTGTACAAGGGTAAATATGTACCCAAAGTTGGATGGTAAGGGCAAATATATCAAAAAAGTATAACGAAGGGTAAATATGACCCTTTTCTAAGAGTTCAAGGGTAAATATGACCCTTTTCCGATTGTAGAATGATAAATTCGTTTTGATAATAATCATTAATACTATTTAACCCATTTCTAAAGCCCTTTTCTGATTCCTCTTTTACGTTTTTTTTTATTCCCATGATCTTATCTTTATTGTTATCTATTTATTTTATTTATAAATCCTTCAAGGTTAATGAAGGAATGACACAACGTGGGTTGCAATTCAATTGGGCCTTTACTGCAATCTTATGTTTAATTGAGTTTTGTGAAGTTTTTTTAGTACTCATTTAATTAGTAGCAGAAATAAAATAAAAATGCAATTAAAAATAAAAAAATGTCAAAAAAATGAAGATAAAAAATTCATATGCTGGCCATAGGAAGGTGCCACATCGCCTTTTCTATATAGATTTCTGTTATTTTGGATTTATTCTTTGAGTTTGTATAATTTTTTGTAATCCAATTAATGCAACTTTTTATGCATTGCATTTTTTGTGGTGCATTTATATGTTACATATTTTATGATTTGGTAAAATTTTTTTATATTTATGATTATACTTTTGACAAATTTAAAGGATAAAAAGTATTCAACGCATATTGAAGGAATTGTTTTGAATCTATATATATAAATAATCATTTGTGTGATTTGCTCATTAAATACACATTAGTTTAACACGTGTATTCTTTGAAGAACGAGCTAGAAACGTATAAAATGTACAAATAAAAAAAAAATTGATATGAACAATTGATCCAAAGAAGTTTCAAATTAGAGGTCATATATTTATTTTAAATAATAGACTCAAGTTGGCCTTGGTCAACACTCGGCCGAGATTACCCATCATTGATAATTTGACAATTTCAATAGGTCTGAAATGTATTTTATGATCGATTTGTACTATTAATTTGTGTTTGGAAGGTTTTGAACGAGTTGTGAGGGTTCATTTTATGGGTTATTATTTCTTTTTCTTACCTGACTACAGAAAAACTTCACTAAATTAATATATGTGGATCATGAAATATTATTATTTTGTTGAGGTATTATTTAATTGACAAATAATATTTATTAATTTAAAGAGTGTTTTGTGACAACGTCATTTTTGAACTTGAGGCCATGATAAATGATCCCGGTTACCGCAATTTTTTTTTGATGTCAATAACTTTTCAGATTATCCAGATGAAAGTAATACATGTTGAGATGTCCATTATTTAGAAGAAATTGTGGATACCATCGAAAAAAATAATGTTGATGATGAATTTAAAGATGATACAATACATTTGCAATCAGTTACGCGTAAGGAAACACTTATCACATCACTTTTCACAATTTTATGGTGAAGTTCGAAAAGACAACACCATAACTTTTTGATGTAATAAAAAAAGTTATAGATGAGCTTCAACTAGATTTTTTTTTTAAAAAAGACAATATAATCATATTTCACTAAATTATCTTAGATATATTTGTACTTTTAAATAATTATTAATTTATAATATTATTGGGACCATATATTTATATAAGGGAAAATCACTTACGTGTATACTTTTTTAAAAATATTTACCATATTTGTCAACATTATTTTTTTAACCATATATGACAATTTGGCAGAATTAAATTAAATTCACTTCATCCTTTCCATCTTTCGCTCCCAATTTTCTCTCGCTGCTGCAATTTTCTCTCGCCACTTCTCACTCACAATTTTCTTCACAAATACGGCTATACTACCTTCAGCTATGTGTATTCAATGATCAGTTTTGAGACAAATCAAGTCGAGCAGAGAGTTGAGTTTGAAGTTTGAAAGGTTAGAAGGTTTAAATTCGATTGCATGTCTTAGTTACTTGTTTAATTCATGCTTAATTCTATATCTCGGCTGTACTAACCTTCAGTGATCTGTATTCAGTGATCAATTTCGAGATGAATCAAGTTCGGGCAGAGAGTTGAGTTTGAAGTTTTTTGAAGTTTGAAAGGTTAGAAGGTTTAAATTCGATTGTATGTCATTAGTTACTTGCTTAATTCAAGATTAATTCTCTTTCTCGGCTATACTAACCTTCAACGATGTGTATTCAGTGATCAATTTCGAGATGAATCAAGTTCGGGCAGAGAGTTGAGTTTGAAGTTTTTTGAAGTTTGAAAGGTTAGAAGGTTTAAATTCGATTGCATGTCTTAGTTACTTGTTTAATTCATGCTTAATTCTCTATCTCGGCTATACTAACCTTCAACGATGTGTATTCAGTGATCAATTTCGAGATGAATCAAGTTCGGGCAGAGAGTTGAGTTTGAAGTTTTTTGAAGTTTGAAAGGTTAGAAGGTTTAAATTCGATTGCATGTCATTAGTTACTTGCTTAATTCAAGCTTAATCTCTTTCTCGGCTATACGTGATCAATTTCAAGATGAATGAATTTGGAGCAATGATGTGTATTGAATTACTTGCTTAATTCACAATAGATACATGTTCAATTCACTTGTTAGTATTTGTGTAATACAACTTTATTTCACTTTTCTGATTCAATTTTAATATAATGTAACACACTTTTAATACAAGTTAAATTCATTTTTGAGTGAGCTAGATCTTTTGTGGAGAGGTTGTGGTAGTGTTTGATAAGATATGTTGAATTTATGAATGAGGAGGTTTTGGAGAAGAGTTTTGAAGTTTATAGGTGTGTGAGGTCAAGTACTCTGCTGTTGGTGGTTGATTTGTTATGATTGGATTATTTGTTTAAATTCTTTCTTAATTCACTCTTATGATTGATTTACTTGCTTAATTCATAATAGATTCAAGTTTAATTCAATCTATAGAACACTCTCTCATTGTTTTCTTAGTAATTTTGTTTTAAATTTTTCTTAATTCACTCTTCTAATTCAACTTTTAATACAATGTAATACACTTTTAATACAAGTTTAATTCATTTCGCAGTTTGTTGGTTGATTTGTTATGATTAGATTACTTGTTTAAATTCTTTCTTAGTTCACTCTTTTGATTGATTTACTTGCTTAATTCATAATAGATTCAAGTTTAATTCAATCTATAGAACACTCTCTCATTGTTTTCTTAGTAATTTTGTTTTAAATTTTTCTTAATTCACTCTTCTAATTCAACTTTTAATACAATGTAATACACTTTTAATACAAGTTTAATTCATTTCGCAGTTTGTTGGTTGATTTGTTATGATTAGATTACTTGTTTAAATTCTTTCTTAGTTCACTCTTTTGATTGATTTACTTGCTTAATTCATAATAGATTCAAGTTTAATTCAATCTATAGAACACTCTCTCGTTGTTTCCTTAGTTATTTGTTTAAATTCTTTCTGAATTGACTTTTCTAATTCAACTTTAATACAATGTAATACAAGTTTAATTCATTTTCACAGTTTGTTGGTTGATTTGTTATGATTGAATTACTTGTTCAAATTCTTTCTTAATTCACTTTTCTGATTGATTTACTTGCTTAATTCATAATAGATTCAAGTTTGATTCAATCTATTGAACACTCTCTCGTTGTTTCCTTAGCTATTTGTTTAAAATTTTTCTTAAATCACTCTTCTAATTCAACTTTAATACACTGTACTACACTTTTAATACAAGTTTAATTCATTTTTGCAGTTTGTTGGTTGATTTATTATGATTAAATTACTTGTTTAAATTCTTTCTTAATTTACTCTTCTGATTGATTTACTTGCTTAATTCATAATATATTCAAGTTTAATTCAATCTATAGAACACTTTCTCGTCGTTTTCTTAATTACTTGTTTAAATTCTTTCTTAATTCACTCTTCTAAGTCAACTTTAATACAGTGTAATACACTTTTAATACAAGTTTAATTTATTTTTTGCAGTTTGTTAGTTGATTTGATTACTTGTTTAAATTCTTTCTTAATTCACTCTTCTGATTGATTTACTTGCTTAATTCATAATAGATTCAAGTTTAATTCAATCTATAGAACACTCTCTCATCATTTCCTTAGTTATTTGTTTAAAATTTTTCTTAATTCACTCTTCTAATTCAACTTTAATACAGTGTAATACACTTTTAATACTAAGTTTAATTCATTTTTGCAGTTTGTTGGTTGATTTGATTAATTATTTAAATTCTTTCTTAATTCACTCTTCTGATTGATTTACTTGCATAATTCATAATAGATTCAAGTTTAATTCAATCTATAGAACACTCTCTCATCATTTCCTTAGTTATTTGTTTAAAATTTTTCTTAATTCACTCTTCTAATTCAACTTTAATACAGTGTAATACACTTTTAATACTAAGTTTAATTCATTTTTGCAGTTTGTTGGTTGATTTGATTAATTATTTAAATTCTTTCTTAATTCACTCTTCTGATTGATTTACTTGCATAATTCATAATAGATTCAAGTTTAATTCAATCTATAGAACACTTTCTCGTCGTTTCCTTAGTTACTTGTTTAAATTCTTTCTTAATCCTCTTTTTATTAATTCAACTTTAGTATTTTTGTATTACCACTTTAAATAGAAGTTTAAGCCATTTTGAAGTTTGTTGGTTGATTTGTTACTATTGAATTACTTGCTTAATTCATAATAGATTCAAGTATAATTCAATTTATAGAACACTCTCTCGTCGTTTCCTTAGATACTTGTTTAAATTTTTTCTTAATTCATTCTTCTAATTCAATTTTAATATAGTGTAATACACTTTTTAATACAAGTTTGGTTAGACGCATGTTTGTAGACCACATGGTGACCGTGAGGGGATTGGATTTGTTAATTTTGAAGTATGGTTTCGTCCTTCCCTTGTGCACACTATTCCTTTGCCATTTTGGTGCTTGTGCTTGCACTGCAATTTGGATATCACCATGCACTGGCAGGGGAGTTGTTGAGTCTGGCATCTCTAGTCATTTGTTCTATGTGGTATGGGTTTGGCTTCTAGCACTTTAACTGTTAACTTCTTTTTGTGCTTGTTGTTGTTGGGTCTTTCAAGATCAGTGAAGTTTCCCTTTCATGGAGTAGCCTTGTTTGTCATAATGTTGAAGTTTCTTTGTTCAGGCTTTGTATTAGTATCTAGCTCTTCGATTCAGTTTTCTTCCTTGGACAGAAAGAGTCCCTTACTTTGTTGTCAAAAGTGTTGTTACATGAATGTTTTCAACTACGATAACTTTTTTTACAAGTGCATTTTTTGCTTTTAGTCCAGATGCTTATGTTTTGCAATGATCCAACTGGTGAGGACTCTTATGGGTGTGGATATCTGGTATGTACTCCCTCAGTTCTGGATCTTTTCACACCCCATTAAAAATGCTCATCTATCTTTTGTGTTCTTGTTGCTCATCTTTGTGGCTTCCATTTTCTTTTTGTTTATCACACCAGTTTGAGTTTTGTGTGTTGGAAGAATGTATTTATCGTGAACTGTATTGAAGGATTAGAGTTGTAAATTTTTAAGGTTAGAGTTCAGTATGCTGGTTGTGTGGGTGCTTCCACTGCAATCTTGATATCGTTTTAGGCCTTCGAGAAAAAGGGGGTTTCGAATGGTGCAGGGAGTATACTGCCAATTGCAGTAAAAATATATTAAACAAATTGTACATGGTGCAGGAAGTATACTGCCACTTGCTTATGCCATTGTCGATTCAGCGAATGATGCATCTTGAAGGTGATTTTTTAAGCAATTCAGAGACGCATTCGATCAAAGATCAAAGATGTGTATCGTTTTCGATAGGCATGCAAGCATTATTAAGGCAACTTCGAGAGTCTATGATAAAGTACCTCATTTTGCGTGTATGTGGCACTTACTGCAAAACATAATGAAAAACTTCAGAAAAAGTCAGTAAAGGGTAACTGAGTTGTTCTACTCTATGGTAAAGATTACTTGTTGAACATTGGATACAACAAATGGTCACGTGTGCATGCTGAAGTAAATAGAATTTGGATGATGACATCAAATATAGCAGAATCGGTCAATTCAAGAACAAGACATGCCAAAGTTCTTAAAGTCTTGTACCTCTTGGAATTCATGAGACAGCTTGTCCAGAAATGGAATAACAATAACAAATTAAAGGCGACATTTTCAGGCTTTCACCTTGAAAAAAAGTATGAAAATATATTGCGGCGCAATAAAACTGCATCAGAGAAATTAAGGGAATGCTTGATCTGTAAATTATTTTTGCTAATATATTTTCTTCTGATTCATATCTAACATCTCTCTTGATTATATTATTTTCTTTTCATAGGTTGTAGAGACAAATAAATATGTGTATACAGTACTTGATGGTATTACACAATTCACAGTATGTCTTCACCAACATAAATGCACATGTGGGAGATTTCAATTGGATGAGTTGTCATGTCCGCATCATTTGGCTGTTTTAACAATAAAACACACTGGTTATGAGAAATATTGCTCTGATTACTATACAAGAAAAAATTTATTGCTGACATATCAGTTTCAAATAGATCCCCTGCCAGATGAAAGCACATGGAACATACCAACACATGTTCTTGAAGAGGTTGTACTTCTACCTCATGGAAAGAGACCTCCGGGAAGGCCAAAAAATAAAAGATATACACAACTGAGAAAAGATGGATTCAAGAAGGCGAAAATTACATGCAACAACTGTGGACAACAAGATCACAACAGGAAGACTTGCAAAAATGTTAGGCCTTATGATCAAGAATAAGAATAAGCAATAAAATTTGTTTTAGCATTTTGTTTTAGAAACTCATTGGTTTACTATACGAATTTAGATCATGTCTGTTTATATGGTTGATTCCCTTAGTTCCGCAATCTCGTGTTATTCAGTTTAGTGGAATGCTTTCTTAGTTGTGCAATCTCGTGTTATTCAGTTTAGTCGAATGTTTCCATGTTTATAGTTAGATGTGATATGATATAGTTGAAATGATATTCGATAAAATACAACTTAGTAATTGTTTAAAATTCCCATTGAATGTTTAGTTGGAATTGCATTTCTTATTTTAACTATTGATTACCTCAATGCTTAGTTTTCTTATTGCTGTTGAATCTTAGATGTTTATATGATGATTCTTGTTACTGCTAAGTGTTAATTGCTTGTTTATTGATATACAATAGCTCATTTTGTTTTATTTTCTCATAAGTAATCTCTTAATTTGGGCAAACAGTGACTTTGAGTTGCATTTTGGCTTTAAAATACTTAAATCACTTTCATTTCAATTTAGAAACTCAAGTTCCATAATCTCATCTAGAAAATTCTCTAAAAATAGACATGATTTTGGGAAAAATCTCTGTTGAAACACCCAAATACGAATTGGTATAATCTACACCTGATTACGAGATCCGTAAATACCCAAATACGAAAAAAAGAAAAATCTTTCATGCAAGCAAGTATCATCGCATGCCAGCACACATTTGCTCAATAAAAGCTAAGCAATCAGAAAGTTAAGAAAAAGTATAGTACATCTCATTACTGTCCAACAAATATGACAATAAAAGCTACATTGCACTATATTACACTAACATCCATTCACCTTATAATAAACCAATTTCTATGCTCACATAGTCTTATATGCAAACCAAATCACCCACTTTCAGAGGATTGCTTTGCCATTGGGAACATCCTCAACCAGCCTTTGGCTTGTGCTTTCCAATTCAGCCTTATAAGGGTTTGGGGAATATACCAGTAGGGGAGAGAAAAAGAGAGAGGATTCATCGACAGAGACCACAAACAAAAGTCAAAAAATCAAAAGGGTGTTAACATGACATCTATATCATATAGCTCAAGTCACATACGATCGATAAATACCCAAATACGAATTGATACAATCTACACCTGATTACGAGATCAACAATTACCCAATAACTATTATAGCTCAAGTCACATACGATCCCACCCAGTTCAAAGGCAATAAAGATGGAGGATTCATGCTATTAGCCAATTACATCGGCGCGTTGGGTAATCCCCAAAACTTCAAACTTGATACAATCGCCATGACAGCCCCAGTAAGGACACGAAGAAAGAACAACCTCAAACAGAGGACTTACATAAACAAAATACAGTTGGGTATATAATACCAAGACTTACAATAGACCAATATAGTTTTTCATAGCCATACTAACTACAAACTGTTTTTACACCATATAGTTTTCATAGTCATACTAACTAATATAACTATATTCTTTATCTATCCGGTCTTTCGTCTTCACTTTGAAGGTCACTCGCTTGCTTCCTTCTTGCATATTCCCATAATATAGCTCCAAATCTCTTTCGGAGAATGTCTGCCTTTACTTGTTGATTTAGAATATGTTGGCCATTACTTACAAACTCTGCAAATGCAACAACGAAAACTCCACAGTCCCTAAAAAATTCAATATAAAATTATTATCAAAATATCTACTTAATACAAAAAAGAATACCTATTTGATAATACTTACAACGAGTCATCTTGTTGTCTGGGAGCACCTTTAGTTATCAAAGCAAGGTAGTAATCAGTTGAATTAAAGATGAATTAAAGATGAATAACACCAATGACCACTTCTAGTTCCAAATCTAGACCCAGAACTTATCAACTTCAACACAAGCAGCCTAAACAATGAGCTAGTTGTCATACACTTAAAGCTCTATTTTCTATCAAAAAACCAACTTCCAAAGCAACTTAAGCCTACATTTCCACTTTATCCATTGGAACAAAACATTCGAGTGCGGGAGAAAAGATCAGATAGAACATGGAACAATGTTATTCCAAATATATGATGTGTCCTCTCATTTACACATCTTTTCCGTCTGTTTTCCAAATTAACACGAACAAGTGTTACCAGCTATTTGACAAGCTCCCACTAATTCTAGACAAAACAATGGACAAAGAGGAGATATTTTGCAATTAAGTAAAACAGAAATGTTTGGTCAACTACCCAAAAAAAATAATCATGCATAGTTAATAAAAAACAACTAAAAATAAACCCCCCACCCCACCCCCAAAGAGGTTCAAATATAACCTAAAGAATGCAAATGATTCTGCTCACCTGATACTTGTGAGATTCCCAAACTAAAATTGGGACCGTCATTAACTTCATCCGTAGCAGTAGGAGATGAACTCTCATTCGACTTCTTCTATAAACTTTCTGATTGAAGTACTAACATCACTAAGTATCCGTGGACTTCTTCTAGGCGATTTTCGTTACCTTCTTCCATTAGAATTTTGTGCTGAAAAATGGGGAAGAAAGAACAATAAAGCCCTAAATTTTTTGGACAGAAGAGTAGAAAGAAAAGAGAGAGAGAGAGAGGATATGAGCGAATGGGCAACACTTTTTTGCTTAGTTTAAAAATTACATGAAAATGAACAAATTTGTTTTAAGTAAGTACTGCTAAAAGTTGACAAAAATGGTAATAAATTAAAAGTATACTTAAAAGTGGTAATTATTAAATAAAAGTCCTTCACTTATGTAATTTTTCCTTTATATAATAGTCTTTTGAAAATATATTGTCTTATTATCTTATCGAAATTGACAATTTTTTCCATTGGCCCAAATTGGAACCAAAATAAATAAGTTATGATTATTAATTTACCAAGTATTAAATTATTGAGGTTTAAATATCAATTTAACAGTATCGTATTCTTAAAAATCAATTCTAATAAATCAATTAAGACACATAAGAGAATATAAATTTGTAATTAGGAAAAAGGAACTCGTTCCATCAATCATCAGTTACCGGTAATTCTATTCGAATTCGCTTCTTTTTCATGTCTACCAATATTTATCATTCTATTTTTATTTGTTCTTCTTTATTCCGTTGAATTGAATCCTCAGATATGGAATCGAATGATGGAGAAATTGACCGGTTAGAGAGGGGTTTGTTGGTCGAACATGAAGAATCTGAAGAAGAACCAGTTATCTATACGGCGTCGTTTGAAGAGAGAGAAGAGAATTTCGTCAAGTATCAAACAGTTCGATGGGTATTGTATTCACTGTTGCTATTATTGGCTTGGGGAATAGGGCTAATCATGTTGATTTATTTGCCCATTCGGAGGTATATTTTACGCAAAGACATCCGCTCCAGGAAACTTTATCTCACTCCCAACGCCATTGTTTACAAAGTAGAGTATTACTTCTTTTTTCACAAACTTTATGTGATCTCCGTGTATTTTACTAAACTAATCTTATTAGGAACTCTGAATGTAACTAGTTTATGTAGTTATTTAATACTGAGGGTAGTATGTAAAACTCTGTTGATTTGTTAAAATGGATAAGTAAAATGAAACGGACTATGTTGCAAATGTGACCTTTACTTGAATTGCTGGTAAAGATTTTCTGAACATGTTGTCAAGCCTTTTCTTAGAGTTTGATTTTATGGTCTAGGTAACAAGACCAGTTCCATTTCCATGTTTTGGGGATTTGAAGAAGGAGAAGTATGTTCTATTGCCATCAGTTGCTGATATTGTAGTTGAACAAGGTAAATATGATTTTCTACTATCTTCTTTTTGCTGTTGGGATATGTGGTCAGTTGCCAAGTTGACATCTTTTTTTTAACTTTTCTAGTTGAGATGATGTCAATGAACTTGGATATAATGTTTACATTTTATTGATAGCTGGTATTTCTAGCCCAATAGTATTTTGCGAGTTACTCGTGCATGAAAGAGGAGAGGAAACCCGGGGTTTGCCTTCTGGGTCTAGCTCGTCGCACCAGGCTTGCCTAGTGCGGGTTACCTCTTCTGTGTGGTTTGCGAGCTATTGCATAGGAGCGGGGGTTTTACCCTGTGCGCACCCAAAGGGTAACAACTGCGGGTTTCCCTGTCATCAAAAAAAAAAAAAGAGAGGAAAAACACATCAGGGTCTCTTTTCATGGGTTCGTTGAAGTTCTTTTTAGTTCCTTGCCACATGAATTATCCCAAATGCATATGACTCTCTCATAAAAAAATCATAGTAGGTAGTACGACGTGGCATTTTAAATGCTCCTGGATGTTAATCTAGTGATTATCTCTAAACTTGTCTGGGATGTTACAAGGGAATGTTAATCCTGCCAGTGCCAGTGCATATTTTAACTGGCTGGAGTTTTTGACTCCACCTACAATGTGGTACCTAAAAGAACTGCAAAAAGAAGAACCCTTACGACATTCTTTAAGTTGTGACATTCAATATTGTTTAGTATTGAATTTACAATATTTTGCTAAATCTCTTATGGGGGTGATAAGAAACTAAGGATCAGAAGTACAAGTATCTGACCAAATGGGATGCTTCTCTTTTCGAGAACAAGAAGGGCATGTCAGGTCCTCTTTTGGTTTAAGTTTCACAATAATCTTTTGACATGATTTGGTCAACCAACACTTCATCGGATGCATGGAAAACTCCACTGCTCAGAGGCTTTTCTTTTTAGATGAATTCTTGTGGATTACTATATCAAAAGTTTGCAAAGCCAGAGAACGGACACTCAGAAGTCTACTTCTATGATTCCTTTCAGTTGTTAGGCTTGGTACAATCTCGACATTTGAGACTTCTGCACTGATGTAATTGTCAGGTTACCTACAGTCTCTGTGTGGGGTCTATTCGATAAGAATTGAAAATGTTGGTGTGAGAAGATCTCCGAGAGATGATCTCCAAATCCAAGGAATTGCAGATGCTCTTGATTTCAGGAAGGTAGGTTTTACCTCTAGTTATAACTTATTGTTAAGATTATTTTCTCTTAGAGAGATACTAATAATTCCTCTTTAAGTAATATTGCTAAGATTATTTCTCTTAGAGAGATACTAATAATTCCTCTTTAAGTAATCTTACTATCTGTTTAAATATCATGCCATGAATCTAAGATGTGTTGACTTGTGAATCTATGTACATTCTCTAGGCTGTTCTGATGCAACTATCAAATCTTAGAAGTAAAGCATTCTCTAGACAAGCTTCAGTTGATGATACTTCGAATTTGCAAATTAGTCATTCCTGTACTACTTCGGTATGTTGTCACTAGATCAAGATTTCTGTATTCGTGATATTCCTTGGTTTCTTTTATGCATTTCCAATAGAAAATATCATCATTGTCAGCAAAGAATCCCTCCTTAAGTGTCAGCTTCTATCTACTAATTTTTGTGATTGGCAGATGTCGCCATCGAGATCCATCAAGCATGATTCATTATCTCATTCTGGAGATGCTGCAGTATTACAGAAGCTGGAAGAAGTTGGAAGTTCCGTGAAGGTAAAAAAAATGACTTTCCCTAAATCAACTGACTATATCTTCTGCTATCTAGTAATGTATGAGAATTTATACAGAGGGTTCAAAATCTGATTGAAGAACACCACCTCCAAACATCAGAACTTGCGGCTTAAGGTAAGCATACAGGAAACATATACTTCAGCGGCCAACTGTGTTGATTACTTTCAATGATTATATCACTTTTCTTTTAGCTGTACAGGTGCACTTGTTCATTTCAGATACTTGGCAAAATGAGTTGGATGTTTAACTGCAAAAGCTGCAATTCCAGTCGCTTCTCATTAAATGGGGTTTGCTTCCTCATTTCATATCAAGTATGGTTGTTAAACATGGCTTCTCTGGAACAAGAATGCCCTGTTAATAGTTTCTAGTCAACATAGGTAGTGGTCTTGCTGATTCCATTGACTGTCTCATCTAGAGTTTTGATAAATCGTTGCAGTGTTTATTGTGGAAATATCTGCTGCAATAAATTTTATCTCTTTCATATTTTGATGCTCATCTTGTTATCACTGTAAAGTTGTTCGTTGAGGTAACCCTATTTGGTTGAATTACTCTTATGCTGATCTGGAGTTCTGCATTTCCTAAGCGGCCCTTTTGCTTTGAGCTACACAAGATTTCTCTCTCTATCTCCTTCTTTCTTTCTTTCATTCATCTTCTTCCTCAACAAGTTAACTTATTGATGAAGAGCACCTTCCCTTATGAAGACCATTAGTAACAGACATTCTAATCAGTTGTCACATCGTGAATCTGTTTCAGAAATTCTAAGGATTTTGATGTTGCATCTAGTTGGCTTTGGTGCTTATCCATATTCCGGCATTATATCAACAGTTGTGAACTATTCAGTGAAAAACAAAACAAAACAGTTGTGAACTACTCTAGAATCCATCCAATTGTTTGCGCATCAAGGTAATCCACTACTTTCAAGGCTTTAAACAATCCTGTTCCAACATGCTTGGTCGTCCAGCTACATCCAATTACAGGCACTGATGATGCTGGTTGTCTCCTTTCCTACACTAGTCTTGACGAGATAATTTTATCGCCAATAAACTTTACTTCTACAACTTTGTCCTAAGTCATGGTTCTACAGTGCTTCCTACTCTGTTCCTATCCTTATCTATCCCATAATACAATAATTTATAACTTGTGTTGCCAATATATCTATCTTTTTCTACTGTCCAACTATTTTTCTGTAGGCAGCAATATTAGCTCTCCTCTTTCCAAAGCATCCATTAATTCTATTGAATTCCCTATCGACGAGCTTATGTTCAAACTATCTATTCTGTCTGACTCTCTTGGACTAGGTTCTTTACCCTTATTCCATCCATTAAGATGCAAGAACATTTTCCTATCTTGCACCACACCAGGTGCCAATGTGGTAGAACTTAATTCTTTACTCACACTTGTCCCTTGTCCATGTGATGGAATCCATTCTTGATTTTTTTATCACACCGGGTTAATCTTGTGGTTGTTGTTGTTAAGGGAAAAAAAACTGAATTATGATTGCTTCTTCAACTTAGAAATACATGTACGGAAACAGCAAAATGCCAAAGTCCCTCCAAGTCACTGCTGAAACTTCTCATTCTTTTGAGGTCAGCTCCAGAGCAAGATTGTTAACGTGAAATTCAACCAGACTTCCACTGAGAGCCAATCCCATCAGCATAGAAGACAAAAGAGGGAGTCAGAGAGAAACTATTGTCAGGAGTTGCTGAAGTTACTTCCTGATGAACGGTAACAATAGCAATAAAATGTGGAGCATTTTGCTTCTGCTAGAAGAAGTTGAGTTTTGGTATCTCAATCATCTGAATAGAGACAGGTTGAACAGGAAATTACTTATTTGGAATGAGAGGATACTTGAAACAACCTTTGCTCATTACAGGTCCCTCTCAATCATTTAGCTTCTACCAGTTTATAGAGTTCCATATACTAAGTATTAGGATGAGTGCCTCAACGGCATCTTTTGATGGCACAACTACTGCCTTCCCAAGTTAAAATTAGTTTGTCTGAAATTCTCCTGATCCATGTCTGCAGGGACTCGTTAATCAATTCTATCAGATACGACTAACAAGCTTCTTCCATATATATTGCTTTTGGATGTATTTCCTTTGATTGAAAATCTATGTTTTTCTTAGATTGATGATATATTTCATCGTCATCTGAAAAGGCAGAGTTTTGTCACAAATGCTAAATATGAGAAGGACCTGTATAGTTAATTTCATTGGGCTTTTGATCCTTCTCTTTGAAGTTTCAGTTGGTGTCACTGTTCTCATGGAAAATTCACAAATAATCATTTTATTCAGCCTACGTAATTGAAAACATAGCCGTTAATATGGAGCTTCACTGAAACTATATGAGAATGACAATTTTTTTTAAAAAAAACAGGATGACATGGTATTAAAATATTTAAATTTGATGTAAATATTTTTTTTCTATAATGGATTACTTGGTCCTTGTATGGGTGGTTTGGTTTTGTATAATTTTCCATTGAATCAAAATAAATATTTTTCAAAATAGATTTGATAAATATAAAAGTAAAAGAAGCTTGAAAAATTGCCAACAATTTCAAAAGGGCACATCAATTTTTTTTTTAACCAAAAGGGCAAAATCACTCTTGACAGAGCGATTTCCTTCTGACAAAATTGACGCCGTTACTTCGTTAAAAACATAAAAATTGCTTCCCCGGCAGTGATGTTGTCATTTTCTTTTAACATCGTTGCTCCTACAGCGTTTTTCTAAAAAATAACTTTTAAAAATTGAAATCAGTGCTATAGCAGCAATTTTCTTAAAAAAGTTAATTTCTTTTTTTTAAATCTCTTGCAAGGCAGCGATTTCATTCAATTTTTGCATTTTAAATATATTGCTGCCTTGAAGTGTTTTGTATTGCCATTTGCTTAAATGATTAATAGTGATTGCACATGCTTGGTTTCAGCTTAATTTCTTTAATATTTTTCTATTGATTTTGGAATTTAATGAAATCGCTGTCCGGCAAACGATTATTTAATTAAAAAAATTTAACTTTTTAAAGAAAATTGCTGCTATAGCAGCTATTTCAATTAAAAAAAATAATTTTTTTTGACAAAATCGCTGCCACAGCAGCGATTTTAAAGAACAAAGAATTTTTTTTTTGACGAAATCGCTGCTGGGGCAGCGATTTTATGCGAAGTAAAGGCGTCAATTTTGTCAGAAGTCAGGAGCGATTTTGCCCTTTTGGTTAAAAAAAAATTTGATGTGCCATTTTGAAATTTTTGACAATTTTTTTTGCCCCTTTGGCTGCGGACTCTTTAAAAAAGCTTGATGTAAATGCTAGCTTGAATGGTGAAACTGAGAGCATTCATAACAATGGCATGGCTGCAACAACAATCTATTTGCTTCGCTTGCCACATAATCATCCCCGAGCTTCGAGGATTCTTCCATTGCGATGCAAGTAGCAAACCCAAGCAAGGAAGAAATGAAAGCCATTAACTTTGGTTCCAGGTCTCTCGCCACATACTACAACACTTGCTTGAATATTGAGTGCCTTTTAATACAGAAATTAAGCATTAAAAGGTGTTATTCAATAGAGGATTAGTTGATATCAAGTAACTACAAATCACTGCCAAATTCTATATATGTTCTATGCAACAACAGTAGGATTCCAACTTCTAAAGGTGGTGATGGCCCGTCCCCTGCTAGCACTGATCCAATATTGTGATATCTAAGGTTAGGCAAATGTGTTCACTATTTCAAACTACTGCTATAAATAACAACAACATACCCGGTGTATTTCCACAGAGTGGGGTCCGGGGAAGGTAGAGTATATGCAGACCTTACTTCTATCTCAGAGGTGAGACCCTTGTCTCCAAACAAAAACATACTAGAAAAACATGTAATGGAAGTACAAGAGACAACGAGTAGCAAATAAAACAACAAAAAGTAGCATAATAGTACTACAACCAAATAATACTACCACAGAACTACACGAAACAACAAATATCAATACAAAATCGAAGAACAAGAAACTACAAGCATAGCACTCTAACTACTAGTAAGTAGTAAGGGGACCAAGACAATGCACTCCTACTAGCATGGACACTCCTGCTATGTAGCATTTTTGCTGATGAAAAAGAACCTTTTGATCGTCAAGTACACTTTCTTTGAAATTAAGTAGAGAACAAATGAGCACCTCATATGGTGAGAACTTCACTGCTTTGCCAAATTCAATGTTAGACAGGATTGATCCTTCTAAGCTTTTCCCTCATTCAAAATCCTGTTAAAATAGGAACAATTTAAAGCTATTTGCTCTCGATCTGTTGAATATAAGTTTGGACTTCCTAGCTAGACACCACAATGGAAGACATGTAAATATCTTATATAAGATTGAGGAGGAGAGAAATCAAGAAACTCAAGCAAGCAGCTATAACCATTAACCATTGTGCTGGTTCCTAAGGTCACATGTAAGCTATTATAAAAGAAGAATACCTAGAGCAAGTTGATTACTTCTGTAGGCATCTCAGGAATGTGACTTTTCTAGTATAACTATGTAATTTGTCAATACAAACTCTTTCCTGACAGATTATCTCAGTTATTGATATATATATATCCTTGAAGCACAAAACCAATTTCCAAAAGAATATATCTTGAGCGCTCCCCGGCATGGTTCTCAGAAATAGCCACACCCTTCCTCACCCTCATCTCCACCACACCTTCATAGTGTGGTTTAGCAGCTTGATGCCCCTATAGTTGTCAAAATTCTATATGTCACCCTGGTTCTTGTACAATACTCCATCTTCATACTTCGGGCATCCTCGCGTCTTGAAAACAACATTAAACAACTTAGACAGCTACACCATGCTTGTGCTCTTCCAAAACTCCACTGGGATCTCGTCTTGTCTAATCGTTCTACCCATACGCAGAACGTCCTCAACATTTATACGCCAACAATACTGACAAACGACAATTGCGACGCTTCTCTCAGTGTTCCAAATCCCTAGCACAATGCATATGTCCCCTCTTCGTTCAAGAGTTTAATGAAGTATGAATCCAATAAAATGAAAAACACTCGACAGGCTTATAAGTAGGATATAAATCATTCTAACAAATACAAACACCATGAAAAATTTAATAAACTTGCCCATAAATTATAGGTCTCTTGAAAGACTATAAACACCCGAATAAATATTTTATAAAGAGAGAATATATCTTAAGACATAAATGTGGGTAAAATAGTAAAAAAAAAACCCTTCTTAATTAATGTTTTTTAAAGGGGCATGCAAAAGGAAAACACCACAGATAATTTGAGACGGAGGAAGTATGAAAAGTATTATACAAATTACCCCTTAATAGGAAACAAGATTTGACATTTTAGTAAAATATATCCATTTGTAAGAAAAAATGGATCTTGGGAAAACTCAACCCGAAAAACTAGTTGATGAGGCGAAGATTGTGCAAGACCCTATAAGAAACCAATTCCACATCCCACAACCGGTGTGGGACACTTAGCAATAGACAAGTTTATTAAATTGTACTTAAAGAATGATTTATTTCCTAGATGCAATTTGTGATGAATGTTCAATTTTCCCAGTTATAGGCGTATTGATTTTTTTCAATTTTCAAGTAATGCTCTTCTTTAACCTTTATTAATTTAGAAGAATTAGAGATTATCAACAGAAACTCTTTTCCAAGTCCGCCTTAGTTCCTCAGCGTGCACTTGATGTTTCATTGACACAAAACTTGTCATTTCTTTACTAATTTATATTTTCATTAATTAACAGATTGCCTGACTTTAGTAATCTAGCTAGCTAGGCTTAGAAAAAATGCAGTTCCTGCCTCTACTTCCTTTATTCCCAAATCTTCATTTTATGACATGATCTTTCCAAGCGCACAAAAAGATATGAGGCTTGTCCAAATGATGTTAACGTTTCTTTACAGCTATCAAAATGATTGAAGGTGAATATTCGCTCAGTGAAACGATAGAAGAAAGATGAGGTTGATAGCTTGGGAAGCATTGTACGCATCAAAGAAGCAAATGTTTCAGAGTCGTGCAGATGATGCACTAGGAGAGACAATGAGTTTAAGGCGGTTAGCTTGGAGGGAGAGTAAGAAACTGAATGAAACGTATTACAGTATAAAAAAACTCTCCAAATTATGCTTGCAAGAAATGGAGGAGGAAAAAATTGGAAAAGCTTAATTCCGATTATTATGAGATTGGATATGGAGATTGCTGGCTTATTAAACAGAAGACAAAAAACTACTAGTGCATGTAGCTTAGTCTCTTCCTTGCCAATTTCTTCAGTAATCGTGACAATTACTTAGTTTAGCTTGTTGCAAGTTTTTTAATAGTAAATGATTGGTGAACTATTGTAAGTCTTTGAAATACCTTCAAGTTACAATGTTTGGTTCATTTAATTTTTCCATATAAAACTTAGCATTATATTATTCAATACAATGTTTGGTTTAGTTTTCTTTTTCGCATTACTAATATTTGTATAAGGTATGTTGGAATCTATAGAGGATTAGTAATAACTTGTGGGTTACCAATCCCCACATAACTTGCTTCTAAACCAAGTGATACTTTAAATAGTTGACTAATTTCGTTTTAGCTCACTTACTAATTGTTATGAAATTTACTATATTAAGACAGGCATGGATAGCCTTTGGCTAAATCTCATTTTAGCAGTTGGAGTCTTGATGTTCAGAAGTACTATTGAACATACCATATGGCACTGCCACATTTTTTAGGAGTTTTTAGTGTTACATGTAAGTTTTCCCAAAATATTATTTTCTCCGTTCCAATTTATGTAATGCATTTTAATTGAGATTAGAGATGGATTAAAAATATGATTTGGACAGGTGTCAATGTTTAATGGGCATATTTTGAGGCTACTGACACTTGTCACCCCTCAAATTAGATGAACCCATTTTCATTTGAATCTAATGCACTTGTAGAAGCATATATTTTTCACATAAAATGTAATCATTAATATATATATGCATCTAGTGCACAAATATGTTGATCAGAAACAGAATATCTAAGCTTCTTAATGTGATATATTTTCTCTTTTAGTCCGTACGTATCAAAAGAACAATTTTTTTTTATTTAAAAAAACTCTAACTTTGAATCCATCTTTGATCTCAATTAAAGTGCATTACATAAATTGGGATGGAGAAAGTAATACTTTGGGAAAACTAACATGTTACACTAAAAACTTGTACAAATGTGGCAGTGTTATATATGGTATGTTCAATACTTCTGAATATCAAGATTCCACTGTGCCAAGGATGAGGAATTGGTAATGGATTAGTCAACTATTTGAAGGATCACTTTGTTTAGAAGAAAGTTATGCGGAGTTGGTAACACATGGATTAGTCACAAAGGGTTATAACTATTTCTCTCATTCTTATTTCATACACTACTCCGCATAATATATAGAATTTAGCATATCTTATACATGTATTAGTTATGCAGAGAAGAAAACTGAAATCAACCAGTGTATTGAACAATACTAAGTTTTATATGGAAAAAACAAATGGTGGGTCGAAACGTGTGGAAGCTATCTGATCAAGAGATACATTAAGAGAAGCAATGGAACTGTTAAGAAACATGACATTCTCGATGCCACTGTCATATTAGTCCCACGTTGGTGGAATAATCGGTTTCAGCATAGTAGCTATACAATACTTAACCTCATATATGCAAATCATCAACTCGTCCATGATATTAAGGTTAGCAATTTTCTTCTTTTCTCATTTTACAGTGTCCAATCTAAACAAATTTACATAATTTTGAATTATTGACACGAGACTGTATTGACAATCTTGATTAAATTGTACAATTGTTTCATTTGTGAGAACTTTATGTCAAGACTACATGGAACAAGATCACCATTGTTCAGAGACTGCTACTAGTATGTGTGAGACTAGAAAATGCCAATGAATCGATAAAAATGAGACTTCTCATTGAGCTGTAGCACATATTAATGTGCTGATATATGCGATTTTATTTAAAACCCATTGATAATTTAAGTTTTCTGGACTTCAAGGCACTAAACATATTAATGATTTTTAAGAGTATTTTGCATGAGATTTTGAAGAAAAAATATGAACAAAAAAGTAGATACTCAAAATAAAAAATCTCTGGAGACAATAATCACTATCAGATTACATTTACAAACTACTTTGAAATTATCCTCAGACACAACAAACCATTTTTGTCATTTTGCTAATGTCTACCTGTAAAGACAGATAGGATTTTGATTTTTATGCTTTGGTATAAAAAAGGTGTGAAAATATTTTTACTCAGAGAGAAAATTCAGAAGTTCTTCCTTCCAATCTGTAAGTTTTTTAATCTCTCTGCAAATTTTTATTCTTCTAGATATAATGGTTAGTGGTCAGTCAGATGATTCGAGGGGAAGAGGCTCAGGATATTTGAAACGTTATGGAGGAAATGCACATAATCTTACTAGGCAAGAGAATTGCGGAAAAGGAACTATTCAATCAGTTCATATCAGGTTTAGGCCAATTGGTGATTTTGCATTGTCAAACCATGTTGGTGGAACTTTTAATCTTGACAATTGAGTGGTCAATAAGGAAACATGTAGTGATCGTATTCATAGGACTACAAGCTCGGATAACAATTCATTTTTTCTATCCGACTTGCCTGCGAGACCTAGAACTGTTGATTGTCAGTCAAGTGATTCGAGGCAAAGAGGCTCGGGATACTTGAAATGTTTGGAGAAAAGGGATGGAGGAAGAGCATATGAGCTTTCTAGGCAACATAAAATACTTAGAAGAATAGTGTCAGAGCCTATTCCTGTTATGGCTCAGATTGTGCAACAGCTTGGTGATGAAACAGTTGAATCAACAAAAGAATACTTGAGGAACCTAATTACAATGCCGGAAAGGAAATATGAGTTTTTTAGCCTTCAGAACAGACTTGATGAAAGATCTGATCTTACCAATCAGACTATCTTGAACTACCATAAGATCCAACTAGAATTTTTGGTTGCAATAAGAACAGGTCTTGAAAACTTCTTATCTGAAAACACCCACCTTTTAACATCGGAATTGGTTGAAGTTTTCTTACTTGAAAGGTGTCGTAACATAAATTGCAGGAGGCTTTTTCCTGTTGAGGATTGTGTCTGCAAGATTTGTTCAACGAAGAAGGGATTCTGCAGTGAATGCATGTATCTTGTGTGTCTGAACTTCGACTGTGCCAATAATACTTGCAGTTGGGTAGGCTGTGATGCATGCTTCCATTGGTCATATTGGTTTGTGGTATTCGTCGAAATCTTATAAAGCCAGGTCCAAGTCTCAAAGGCCCTTCCAGGACAACCGAAATGCAATTTTTACTGGTCTGGGGATTTTGGTCATGCCTCGGCAATGTTTGGCTTCGTTAAGGACGTGTTCATGTCTTGTGCGAAGGAATTGGATGAGGAAACCCTGATGAAAGAGCTTGATTATGTTCGGAAAATCTTCCAAGGGGGTGAAGATCTTAAAGGCAAGGAGTTACATCTTAAAGCTGATGTCTTGCATACAAAGCTAGTTACAAAGATGATTTCACCTTCAGACGCCTGTGATTTCATATTTCAGCGGTAATTATACAAACCAATTCGTTTTATCTTATAATTAGCATAACAACAAGTCTCTAGTTTACAGTGTTCTGGTTTTCCTTATGTTATACTCATTCCTATTTTTGATTTTTGGTGCACAAACCACGAAAAAGAATATGAAGTTAGAAATAGTAGCTACCTAATTCGTTATATTACTTCCGTTTGAAATGGTTGTTGGGATAAATACAATTAACCATGCGTTTAGATCATCACAATTGACAATAGTGACAGTGAGATGTCCATCAGATATCATTCTCTGCCTTTCCTTTTTTATATTCTTGGATCTTGCAAATTACTGGAGTAATAAGAATTGGATGAAGGCCGAAAATTGATATAGCATTTGTCAAATTGAACATTACTGAATCCCCCTTGTAGCTCGCCTACAATTTCTAGAAACCTATAGTCTATGGGTGATAATAAATGGACTTTCGCCTAGCCTAACTCTAAAAGCTAGTTCATAAGGTCAAAATTATCTGATATCATATAAGAAGACCAATTCCACGTCACATAATCGATGTGGGACACATATCTTCCCCATAACCTGCCAATAGGAGCGTGGACAACATAAACGGGGACCCAAGTACACCGGGTAAACCAAGAGTTTGGGATGAGCTTGACTCCAATGCCATGATTAAGAAATATGGATCTTGGGCAAAACTCAACCCTGAAAGCTAGCTAATGAGTTGAGGATTTTACAAGACCATATAAGGAAACCAAGTCCACATCCCACAACCGGTGTGGGACACTTAGCAATGGGCAAGTTTCTAAAATTCTACTTAAAGAATAATTTATTTCCTAGTAGCAATTTTTGATTAATGTTCTACTTTCCTACTTATAAGCGTATTAATTTTTTTTCAATTTACAAGTATTGCTCTTCTTTAACCTCTGATTTATTTCCTAGTAGTAATGGACAAGTTTATTAAATTCTACTTAAAGAATGATTTATTTCCTAGTAGCAATCATACTTAAAACTAGATAGATTAGTAAAGTCATGTTTTCCTAGACTAGCTAGATTACTAAAGGCTGACAATTCGTTGCTACCTATTAGTTAAAGAAAGTATAAATTAGTAAAGAAATGATATGTTTTTGTGTCGATGAAATATGAAATGGACGCTGAGGAACTAATTAAGTTGGAATGGGAAAAGTGGTTCCAGATACGTGGAATCGGTCTTCTTATATGATATCAGATAATTCTGACCAAATTGACAAATGTTATATCAATTTTCATTCTTCGTCCAATTCTTATTACTCTAGTAATTTGCAAGATCCAAGAATACAAAAAAGGAAAGGTAGAGAACGATATCTGATGGACATCTCACCGCCACTGTTGTCAATTGTGATTATCTAAATGCATGATTAATTGTATTTAACCCAACACAACCATTTCAAACGAAAGTAATATAACAATTTAGGTATCTACTATTTCTAACTTCATATTCCCTTTCGTGGTTTGTGCACCAAAAATAAAAAATAGGAATGAGTATAACATAAGGAAAACCAGAACATTGTAAACTAGAGACTTGTTCTTATGCTAATAAGATAAAATGAATTGGTTTGTATACTTATCGCTGAAAAACTGAAATATGAAATCACAGGCGTCTGAAGGTGAAATCATCTTTGTAACTAACTTTGTATGCAAGACATCAGCCTTAACATGTAACTCCTTGCCTTTAAGATCTTCACTCCCTTGGAAAATTTTCCAAACATAATCAAGCTCTTTCATCAGGGTTTCCTCACCCCATTCCTTTGCACAAGACATGAATCTGTACTTAGCGAAGCCAAACATTTCCGAGGCATGACCACACCCAGACAGTAAAATTGCATCTTGGTTGTCCCGGAAGGGCCTTTGAGACTTGGACCTGGCTTTAAAAGATTTCGATGAATACCACAAACAGCATGACACCAATGCAAGCATGCATCACAGCCTACCCAACTGCAAGTATTATTGGCACAGTCGAAGTTCAGACACACAAGACACATGCATTCGCTGTAGAATCCCTTCTTTATTGAACAAATCTTGCAGACGCAATCCTCAACAGGAAAAAGCCTCCTGCAATTAATGTTTCTGACACCTTTCAAGTAAGAAAACTCCAACCAATTCTGATGTTAAAAGGCGGGTGTTTTCCGATAAGAACCTTCCAAGACCTGTTCTTATTGCAACCAAAAATTCTAGTTGGATCTTACTGACAGTTCAAGTGAGTCTGATTGGTAAGATAAGATCTTTCATCAAGTCAGTTCTAAAGGCTAAAAAACTCGTATTTCCTTTCCGGCATTGTAATTAGGTTCCTCAAGTATTCTTTTGTTGATTCAACTGTTTAATCACCAAGCTGTTGCACAATCTGAGGCATAACAGGAATAGGCTCTGACACTATTCTTTTAAGTATTTTTTGTTGCCTAGAAAGGTTATATGTTCTTCCTCCATCCCTTTTCTCCAAACGTTTCAAATATCCCAAGCCTCTTTACCTCGAATCACTTGACTTACCATCAACAATTCTAGGTCTCGTAGGCAAGTCGGATAGGATCAAAAATGAATTGTTATCCGAGATTGTAGTCCTATGAATAACGATCACTAGATGTTTCCTTATTGACCACTCGACTGTCAAGATTAAAAGTTCGACCAACATGGTTTGACAATGCAACACCACCGTCGCCAATTGGCCTAAACCTGCTATGAACTGATCGAATAGTTCCTTTTCCGCAATTCTCTTGCCTAGTAAGCGTATGTGCATTTCCTCCATCCCTATTCTCCAATCATTTCAAATATCCCGAGCCTCTTCCCCTCGAATCACCAGATTGACCACTAACCATTATATCTAGAAGAATAAAATTTGCAGAGAGATTAAAGATCTTACATATTGGAAGGAAGAACTTCAGAAATTTTTCCTCTGAATTTTCTCTAAAAAGCATAAAAGCAAAATCCTATCTCTCTCATAGGTGATTAGCCCCTTTACTAGACAAGGATGTATAAATTCTCATCAATCTCTTTGTGAGATTATCAAGTCACTACATTTTACCATGATTAAACAGGAAAAGTGATATGTACATGCTCAAATCACACACTAGCCTGACTGAAGTTCAAAGAATAAGTATCAGAAAATATTTATTAGGTACTTCAGGAAACCATAGAGGGTATAAGTAAATTATAACGTAATCAAGTTCTGAGCTCGGACAAACAAAATATGCATTTCTCTTCAAACTAGTACCAACATAGGTGGTCAATATTAAAGTCACATAAAAACTATGGTTTGTGTTAGACCACAAATTTCAAAAGTATTTCTTTCTTTCTTAAACTCCATCCGAGTCAAGGTCAAAGCTAGCTCGGGAAGTACGGGCTTGAAAAAACCCAATATCTTCCATCTGAACCCTACATATTTTCTGAGAAGTTCCCTAAATATGTATGTACAATAAACTCTAGAACTTATAAACCTCAAATTTTGGATCTGCCTCTTTAGCAAAAGGTGATCCGTGGCTGAACATCAAGACTCGATCTGTGCCAATGGCTATCCATGGTTGTATTAATATAGAATATGGTTTTCCAAAGTCAAAAGTGAACATCAACACAAATTTCATAAGAATAAGCCACTTAGCTAAAATCAAACTAGTCAACTATTTGAAGGATCACTTGGCTTATAAGCAAGTTATGAAGTGATTAGTTATGAAGTGATTAGTTATGCAAAGTGTTGAATGAGCAGGCAAATTTAGTCATAATCTGCTCCACCATTGAGCTGGCAGATTTGATTATAATCTGCTCCACAAATAAAGCTGGCAGATTTGATTAGAATCTGCTCCTGTGAATATGGGATTAGAATATATTATTCTAGGAAAATAGTTTAGAGGAAATCCCTTTACTTGGTCTTTACTTGTTCTCTTATAAATACTGTAGAAACACTATGAATAAAATATACTTTTCCAGTATCTAAACTTTCAATCTGCATACAACAAGTGACATATCTCCTTAATTTCTCCACTGTTTCCACTATACCAGTAGCTGTTTGGCTGCTTCCTTTCTACTAAACAAGCCTGAAATTTCCATATGCAATTGCATTTTCATTCGCTGTAATCGCAATGTAAATTCTCCAACCTATTGAGCTCTTGAGCTCTTCCAACTCCTTTTCTCAGTTTCCAGCAAGCACATTTTGCAGGGTCATTCAGAATATTCTTCCTCCAGTGTCTATCTCTTTGGCCTAGCCAGATGCCTCAAACTCCCTACCGATCCTAGTGCATGTCAATTTTCAGCTGAATGTCTCTCAAAGTGAGAGAGTCTTTCTATTATATAGAGAAAATAAAGATTACACATCCCTAAAGATCCGCCATTCCTATCCCTAAAGATCATCTATTCTATCTATACAAATCTGCCATTGAATCCCTCTAAATCTGCCTTGCTATCCCTCCAAATCAGCTATTCTATCACAATATTTATTCATATGATTCTACAACAAATGTATATGATCATGCTAATTTATATCACTATATAATTACATTAATATATACAATCATTTAGTTGTCTATCATGCTAACAGCTATGTACGCCAACAAAGATTCAAATTTACTCAAGTAATAATTTGAAGCATTCTCCCATGAAGAAATTATATCCAACAACTGATGAAAAGGTCCAACTATACTCCTACACCAATTCTTCCATGGTGGAAAACGGTTAGTGGGTGGGGTATATTTGATACAAATGATATTGATGGGGTTTCTAACAAGCTGAAATGTAAACAAATGATATATATAAGACAATCACAAACATAAAGGGTATTTTTTTTCGACTCTTTCTTATAAAACTGTTTTTATTAAGTACTTGAAATAAACTTTATGCCTCCAGGTCAATTCACCACTTCTCACTTAATTACTTAATGCATATTTATTAAATACCGGCTTGAACATGGATAGCGACCCTTCATGACTAGGGCACAGGAAATAAGGAATATTGTTGTTTACTTCCCCATCCATAAGTTCTATTACAACGTATAAAGTTAGATTCAGAATTCAAAGTTGATGAGTGAAAGCTTCATTGAAAGATCTACTTCTTAATTAATAAGCAATATATGTAACTGCTCTATCATTTCACTAATCATTATTACCATGACGACTTTTTTATGTTTGCTAGTGGCTATTGTCCTTTTTGACCATCTTATTCCCCAGGGTGCGAACGTAGACAGGGTTGAGGTGGCTCCATGGTATGCCCTAATGTCACGACCCAATTTCTCGAGTCATGATGGCACCTACTATGCCCTACTAGTAGGTAAGCCAACCCGTAACCCAGAACATCAAGCAATGAGCGAAAGGGCAGAAACTAGCGAAAACAATAATCTAAACAAGGACAATAAGGCGGAAGCAAACCAAAATAAATATATACATAAATCCCTCCCAGAGCCTGGAAGTCACTAGTACAGAGCTATCTAATAAAGAGTACAAGTCCCAAAAGTGGACCACAACAAAGTGTGTCTCAAAGGCAACAAGACTAGCTAAAACAAAAGAAGGAGACAAGACAAACCCAAAACGCCAAGTGCTCGCCCTCGTCTCCGAATCACAGTTGCAAAAGAAGGCTGGAACTAATCACCACTGGTAACTGGTACTGGGACCTGCATCACGAAGTAGATGCAGAGTGCAGCATGAGTACCAAAACAACAGGTACTCAGTAGGCATCACAGGCCGACTGAGCAAAAATGTTAAAAACAATAAGAAAGGATATAATCTAGACACAGAAAGGTCAAAGCGGATAAGAAAAGAAAGCACACGAGCATACCAGAAATAAACTAAGAAGTACAACTAAACTAAACCTAACTGGACCCCCATAAGCCCAGAAGGTACACTCGTGCGCAAGTTTAAATAAAACCTGAATGGACCCCATAAGCCCGACAGGTACACAGAATAACTAAGTCTACTGAGAAAGAAGAAAACCGGGCTCCCAACCCAAAGTAACTAAGATAATCCATCAGACTCCACCCAGCCAGCAGTACACTCCCAGCCCAGCTAGAAAGCCGGGATCCCAGCCCAAAGTAACCAAGATAATCTATCAGACTCCACCCAGCCAGCAGTGCACTCCCAGCCCAGCTAGAAAGAGTGACCCTAGGGGGCACCCAACCAAACAGTCCACTCCCCAGCCCAGCTAGAAAAAGGGACCCGTGAGTGAGGTAGATATCGTGAGTCGTCCTACCATGCAGTCAGCTCCCAGCCCAGCTAGAAAGAGCGACCCGGGGACACCCAACCAGCAGCACCGTCCTAGCCCAGCTAGAAAGAGAGGCCCGGGGGCGATTGCCGATATCACTGAGTCTACCCAGCCAGCGATACGCTCCAAGCCAAGCTAGAAAGAATGACCCCGGGGGTGATGGTATCTCTAATAGGATCCAATCCAACAACAGCCACCATGGAACGCCGTCCACTCTAAGAAATCACAAAAAAGGCTCCAAGCCTATACTACTCAATCCCACACCTTTAGTGATGCACCAAACCTTCGAGAACGCGTCGAAACTAGAGGGAGAAGATACAGAAGTGTAGCAAGCAACGATAACGCCTAATCTAAGGCTCAAACTATCAGACTCAAGTCTGCTACTCCAGTCTACAAGGAGCTAAGTCATCCGAACGACGTCAACAGAAAGTCAAGGCTATCCACACAGGTCATAAGTCTAAGGCAATGCTAGTCTAACCTAGATTAAGGACATCATGATTACGGTTAAGGATAAACAAGGCATACAACACATAGCATACAAGCATACAATAGCATTTAACACATAAGCATGAAACTCTACTAAACCGGTTAATATGATACTACACCCGAAATATGGCCAATCAATCCTAACATAAGGTTTCTAATCAAAGTAAAGTAGGAAACTGGTACCCACCCCCAATTTACTCCAATCAACATGCTTTTACACAATTAAGCTCAATCTAGAAGAAAGTAAGTCGTAGCCTACCTTAATGCCGACCGCGCGCGCTCCAAATCACTTTGCCGGAGCTTTTCCTTCCCGAATGACCCTTGAACTCTGCCACTCTATCGAATATAGGATCACAACGTTAGTACGGTCGTTTAGACACTAAAATCACAACAAACGAAAATGGGTCAATTTTGGAGTCAAAACAGAAATCATGGAACCCGCACCGAACTGTTCAGATTTGACTCCGTCAGGAGACCCAAAACAGTACCCCGAACTTGTGTTCCAAAATGGAAAACAATTAGAGGCTCAAAACTCAGCAAAACCCAACATGCTAGGAAAAATCACATTTTAATCAACTTAAAAGAAAACAGACAACAGTCTAAGCTCAAAATTTACGAGAATCAAAAGGTGCCCAGCACTCCTTGAACACTCTACGACAAATCCAGGACAATTCCCAACACGTGGGACTTCGAATCACCCAAAACCGAGCTAAAATGAGTGAGATATGACCAAAACATGGATGCCAAAAATAAAAGCTCGAAAACGGGCCTAACAGTCCGGTTTATAACCAAATTTACCTCGAACGACGTGCACTCAACAACTTTTGAACACTCTACAGCGAAGCCACTGAAAATACGAAGCTCCCGCACTTCGAATCGCCTAATTCGGTTGAGAGATGAGAGAGTTATGAGTGTTTTAAGTTTGGAAAGAGTTGCTTATATTTTCTGCATTTATAGCAGATTTTTCTGCAATTTCTTTCGAAAACTTAAAACTCCGACGGGGTGTTCCGAACTCGTTCGGAACCCCGTGCACCCAAACGAAATATGCAACCATATCAAATTCGATATTCCGGACTTAATGGCGCAGTCGAAATTTCTATACGAGGTCATCTTGACAAAAAGTGGGTCTCACACCCAAATGTCATTTTAAGTCAAAAACCACAAAAGGGCTCGGAAAGATATTGAA
>NW_006239084.1:1294019-1294369 GCF_000226075.1 Solanum tuberosum | reverse complement strand
TCGGGAGTCATGCCGACCATGCTACTAGCCTAAAATGACCCTTCCGGAGCTAATGGAATTGTCAGAATTGGATTTTGATGTCATCTTCTTGAACTTTTGATCGAAAATGATCGTTCAAGGTTCATAAGATCCAAAAACACTAAAACTCGCACAAAAGCCAAACAAACGACTAGGTGACCGAACTGTCAGTCCCAGCAAGTCATAAATGACTTGGGGTCGCTACAGGAACGCTCTAAACGATACACAGAAGTCAAGACACAGAAATGACCAGGAGGGTCATTACAATATCCATTACTAAAAAGGACTTTCGTCCGCGAAAGAAAGGATCAAGAAGTACCTGAAGGCTCAAA
>NW_006239084.1:1274435-1293831 GCF_000226075.1 Solanum tuberosum | reverse complement strand
TCAAACCAAACATTGAATTGAATAATATTAAGTTTTATATGGAAAAAATAAATCAAATCAAACATTATAACTTGAAGGTATTCCAAAGACTTGTAATCATTCACCAACCATTTACTATATAAAAAGTTGCAACAAGAAAACAAAGTAACTGTCATAATTACTTGAGAAATAAGCAACTAAGAGATTAGGTTATACCCATAGCTTTTTGGAATGAACATTCTCCAAGATCTTAAGCTCTTCCAAGCACAGCTTGGAGAGTTTTCATAAACATTTTCTGCTTCTTTGATCCATAGAAAATCGACCTCATCTTTCTTCGATCGTTTCACTAACCATTCATCTTCAATCGTTTTGCTAGCAATGAAAAAAGTGTTAACATCAATTGGACATGGATCAACAAAGCCTCGTATCTTTTCATTCGCTTGAAGAGCTTATGTCATAAAATGAGGATTTGAGAATAAGAGAGCAATACTTGAAAATTAATCAACCTCTAATTCTTCTTAATTCATAGAGGTTAAAGAAGAGCAATACTTGAAACATCAGACAAGGTTCAATTTTTGTTTTCTTGAAAACCTCATTTTCAGCCTCTCTTTTAGACAAATATTCACTTTCTCAACAAATCCTTCCCAAGATTATCCTTTCTTGAAAACCTAATTTGGAATTTTCACAAAGATGGCCTAAAGTCTCAATCTTTTCCATTTCTATGTTGATTTTGTTAGGATTTTACCCTGATTTTCTTACCATATTTGAGTTTTAGAGCTCGTTTGGATTGACTTAAAAAAAAGTAGATTGACTTAAAAAAGAAGAAGTAGATTTTAAGTAAAAAATAAAAGTCAAACTTAAATAACATTTAAGTTAAAAATAAAAAGTAAGAAGATACCTACTTTTGATTTTTGACTTATTTTAAGTCATTTTAAACTTATTTTAAGTTATTTGTAACATTATCAAACACTTACTAACTTATTTTAAGTTATTTTTTACTTATTTTAAATTATTTTTATATTTGTCAAACACTTCCAAAAGTTAAAAACTGATTTAAAAGTAGGTTTGACCAACTTTTAAGACAATCCAAATACCGTCTTAATCTTCCTTGGAAGGAAACTCAAAGCATTACCATAAATGCTTTTACTTTTCCTGAAAAAAATAATAATTATATTTCATATTTGGTTATTCTTTCTTTAGAAGAAAAGTTTAAAATTCTATAAACTGAAGACTCCTCTTCTCATACCAAGAATACAAGAACATCTACAATGTAGATATTTAAGAGTTTTGTTTATGGGAGATTTTTCTCTCAACAATTTTAACATTTTTTTAATTAGTTTTTCATATGTATGCCGGTTGGCTAAACTATATAATAATATTATGTTTTTATTATAAGTTTTTGTCACCTAATTTATCACTGTCTTGATTTGCAATTGTAAGCTTTCATATGACGCCCTAATTCTTACGTACCCAAAGTACCCAACAAATTTCTCAAGAAAATTAATACCCTTTTCTTGACTCTCTATATTCTTTACATTTTTTCATCAGATTTACTATTGCAGTTGTTTTCACTTGAATTACTTTATATCTCTCAATTTTGGATTAAAAATCAAACTCTCCTCAACTTTGAATGATATTTATGTCTATTTTATTTTTGACATTTTTTATATTATTAGATACAAAAGTCCATACAAGTACGGGCCCAATAAATATTAGTTTAGTGATTTTAATTTATGTTACATAAACAAAATTAGAAGATTCAATTAAATTTTTAAATATTTTTGTTGTCAATTATTTCTATTATATTTTTCGTACTTTTCAAATAATATTTGTGGCATACATATATGATATTTTGAGAGTTGATTAATTTTTAAAAATATTTTAAGTCATTAATTATTGTGATTTATGTGGTACATGTGAAATTTTGAGAGTCAATCAATTTTTTAATATATATATATTTTAAGTACATAATTTTATATATGTTATTTTCCTTATCCCAATTTATGCGGCACATGTTAAATTTTGAGAGTTAATCAAATTTTTAATATGTTTTTAAATTTTAAATACTTTAAGTTGTCATTAATAGTACTCTTAATGTAATTTTCAAATAATATATGTTACTCCATTTGTCCCAATTTATGTGGCACGTGTGAGATTTTGAGAGTTAATCACATTTTAATATATTTTTCAAATATTTTAAGTTGTTAATTATTGTGATTTATGGTACTCTTAATGTAATTTTCAAATAATATATGCTACTCCCTCAGTACCAATTAGCAGTACTAATTTCGAGAATTAAACAAATTTATAATATTTTAAGTTGATGTTTCATACAATTTTTGTAAATACATACCATATAAAAAGAAAAATATAAAAATAAAAATAAATTAAAACGGATAAAATACGAAATATAAATAGAGGAAGTTGAGAAGAAGGGAAAACCGGTCAATTGATTAGTTGACCCGCTGACCCTTAGCTCCTCAACATTCACACTTATAATATATAGTAATATAGAATATTTTATTTTTTATTTTAGATATTTATAAATTAGGAGTATTATTTAAGTTCATTAAAATTATAAGTATAATAATGTTATAAAATATAAGCTCAGAACAATATAATACAAAGAGAAGAAGACAAGATATGAAGATGAAGAAGATGACTTTTTTTCTTATTCAATTGTGTCATACAATGGTGAATGATATCTCTATTTATAGGTTGAGATATCACTCCAAAGTTCACCATGTTCAATGCTCAAACTAGTAGATACATTGTTATCCACATTTTTATCCAAAAAAAAGGGGTTCATATCATCTAGGAAATATACATACATGAATTTGGTAGTTCATGAATAAACAAAATGGACAATCCACTATTCAATGAATTTATAACACTCCCCCTTGGGTGTCCATACATAATGTGTCTCATTAAAACCTTACTAGGAAAAACCCTGTGGGAAAAAAATTATAGTGAAGGAAAGAGAGTACATGTATCTTTTGATATGCATTATTTGTTGCCTCATTAAAACCCTTGCTAGGAAAATCCAGTGGGACAAAACCTCGATCAAGGAAAAAAGAGTGCAACACATATTATTCTCCCCCTGATTAAAACATCACTTAATTTCTTGTGATGATGTCATCTAATCTTATATATCAACTTCTCAAATATTGATAGTGTCTTTGTGATCAAATCGCATTCACGAATATGTTGTATGATTGAACTCATCTTGATATATCATTTTTTGGTTTCATGGATATGACGAGGCTTTGAGTTTAGCCGAATACATTCTTGAAAATCACTCTATTCGTGACCTCGTTATTGAAGTATATTGCTCATTCAACTTGTTCATAGCAACAATTATCTTGTGAACACTTTCATTTGCAGTTGATTATCTTGTAAAATAACTTCAAATAAATGTTCTTGGTGTCATTTCAACGTCTTCTTGTTGGAGAGGAGCACAATCTTGTCAATAAACTCACTGCAAAATATTTGATCATATATAGCAAGGTTCATTAGTGCCTCCAATTGACTGATACGTGGAGTTTCATCACCAAGAAGCTCTTTATCCTTCTCTTGAGATCAAAATGAATCTTTATTTATGTCAAGCGATCTCATAATCATTGGGATACTCAATAAATGTGATTTATCATATAAAATCGCATAAAAACTTTTCTGTGTATGTTGATTGATGAACAAATATTTCATTTGTCAAATTCTCAATCTACAGGTCAAGACAAAAATTTGTCTTTCCAGAATCTATTCATTTTAGATTCCCTTCTAAAACCCTCAATAGCTTTTGAAAGCTCTTTAAGAGTGCTAATAATGTTCAAGTTATCAACATACACAACAAATTCAGATCCTGGCATTTTCATAAAAATGCAAGGACAATTAGGGTCATTTTTTCTATACCCTATCTTTCTTGATTATTTCAATCCATATAAGAATTCTTGAAGTTTTATTGAAAAAGTTTCTTTCAAACTTTTATATGTTTCAGACACCTTGATTGCTTTAAGGTTTTTTATATAACCTTCAATATTATTTAGTTAGACATGATAATTATTCATTATATGCATTCAAGTTTTTATATATTGCAGATCAAAACAAATCTCATTGCATCCACCATAGGAGAAAACGTCTGCAATAATGTCATAATTTCTGCGACAAACCTTTATTCCCCAAGACACAAGCCGTACTTTATATCTTACGGTTATACTATCGCATAATAATTTATTTATATCACACTGACATTATACCTTGATTTATGGACTATCAATCCAAAAACATCATTTTTCTAAGTGAAATAAAATATACTTGAATTATGTATTTTCCTTGGCCAATCATTTATCTGTCCACACTATATGACAAATTTGAATTCAAGATCCTCGTCACCATTTATATCATTGAGCGCTACTTCATATCAAAGATACCGTCGATCGATTATTTGATATCGATTCCAATATGACATAACTTATCAAGATCTCTTCATTTCTCATCATTTTTCAGGTACTTGAACCTTTTTCAAGGTTTTATGAAAGGTTATGTCATGGTGCTCTTTTATAGCACTTGCCTTATTATCATGACCAACTTGATCATTTGCTCCTCTCCTTCTTCAAGGAGTTTTACATTGGAACCGATTGGTCTATTACGCTCCAGGGGTATCATAGACTCTGTCCTTCAAGGACTTCTCATTGGAGCATTTACAGCTGAATTATAGCATAGGGTCAGTAAATTCATCTGGCAATAAATTTGCACCATTAAGCAAAAGAATTATCCCTTGAACTTCAAGTTCACACAATTATACCAGGATCTCAGACGGGCGGTAGTCTGCGCGGTCATCTTCAATCTAGCTTGTTAACATCCGAATTCAGAAATCCGAATCGAAATACATACAAATTCTTATATAGTTTAATGACTGTATGGAAGGATCTAATCCTTTTACCCAAGCAAAGAGTCTGTCGAGATTCAAATACGTATTGTTTGTGAGCTCATGTGTCTAGCAGTTCTAATCGGGTATAAGGCGCCCTTTTACTCCTTATCGGGCTGAGACCACGGCTGGCTAGATGGAGTCACTAAGACAAAGCCACAAACTTGTTGTATTGAATCTGACTGTACGACCATCTCGGAACCAAGTCAAGAAACCATATATAAATTTATTCATATTTAGATAAAGTCTAGATCTTTCATGGTAGATATAAACAAATATATTTGTTCTATTTGTTGCATTTAACAAATGTGTTCTTGGTGATATAGATTATTAAGGTCTGGAGAAACCTTAACCCATTCTCTGTATAACTTGAGAAACAGATCGGGCAAATTTTTTATTGTTGGCCCGTGGTATGACCACCAGTTTAAAAACCAATTTGGAATAGGATTAGCAAGTATCTTTGCACATACTTTAATGAACCAAGTATGTTTGTGTCTCTCGTTATTATAACAGAGAACTTTATTAAAACCTGAATATAGTTTCAATATGTAAATTTCATAGAGACTTTTAAGGCTAATCTGCCTTTCTATCATCGAGGAAATACCCCAATCTTCAATAGGAATGATTTGTTTTATAATCATTTTGGAGAAGTTATAAACATTCTCACTGGTATTATAACTTGAAAAGTGCTGAAATTCAACACCTGTGCTTATTAGCAAAGTGTCATAATATGACCGAGTTTTGTATGACTCACCCGTGAAATAAAGTCCATTAAGTAAATATAGTTGGAATATTTTCCATGTTTCTTCTTTTCTTTGTATCTCAGAGTTTTCCAAGAGAAATACCATTTCTCTTTTTTCTACCTTTCCGTATGATTTGATATCATCAACATCATCTTTAGCTATTAAGGCAAAGGTATCACTTTGCTTTTGTGATAAATATGCATGTAGTTGGGCATATAAAGAATTATTTTCTGGAATATCTTCCAGATGTACCGATGAAGTTGCCTCTTGAGCTTTTGAGTTTAAATTAAATAAACTCATTCCTCTTCTCTGTATAATTGGAGAGTTGGATGAAGATCCGTATGACGACCTTGATGAACTTGGGGAGTATCTTCCGCTTCCTCATGGGTTATTTCCCTTTCCTCGATCCTTAGTTACCCAAGGGGGTTCCATTCTGCAAACAAAACAACGAGATTTATTCCCAAGAAGTGTCATAATAAATATTGGATTCTTCCATTAATAGAAAAAGGTCCATTACCATTCCATCTATAATTTTCCAGCAAATTAGTTCTTTCATGTCTCTATTGAGAGGAAGAACTTTTAATATTGTAATCAATCTTTTTTTTGTAAAAAAAAGGGAGATTGGAACATCACCATTTTCTGAGTTGCTAATACTGTTACTCATTTTGAAGATATTCTCTAGATAGGAAGTCCGGGAGAGAGTTATCACTTCCCTTCTTATAAAGGATTTCAAAATCTAAAGGAGCTAGATGTGTTTGCCACCTGGCGAACATTAATTTTGAAGCATCATGTTTAAAATCTTTATCAAACATATATTTCACAGATTGCGCATCTGTTTTTATTAAAAAAATTTGGTTATATAAATTATCTTGAAATTTTAAAACGCATTTTACGATAGTTAACATTTCATGAGTTACCGTCGCATACTTTTTTTGAGCATCGCTCCATTTTCCAGAATGAAACCGAATTAGATATTCAGTCTTATCATGAGGATTGATTTGTTTTAATATTATTCCATAGCCAATGTTAGACGCATATGTATCTACAATCTTCTGCCAACCTGGGTTAGCTAGAGTTAGACAAGGTAAGGATTTAACATGAAGTTTAATATTTTTTACCGAATTGGTGAGACTATTAGTCCAAGGTGTTTTGTGATCCTTTTTTAGACTTTCATATAGCGGGGCTATATCACGAGATAACTTTTTGTAAAAGGGGGAAATATAATTTAAGCTTCCCAAGAATCTCTGTAATTGTGTCTTATCTGTAATAATATCGGGAAATTTTGACGCAAAATCAATCGATCGTTGAATAAGGGTAATCTTCCCCTGACAGATAAGATGTCCTAAAAATCTTACTTCAGATTGAAATAAACTCATTTTTGGTTTAGAAATTACCAAATCATTTTGTATAACTATTTTCTTGAAAATATCCAAGTGTTTAATATGTATTTCAAGAGTTTTTGAATAAACCAAAATATCATCAATATAAACTATGATGAAGTCCAGATATGGGTTGAAAATATCATTCATAATTTTTTGAAATTCAGAAGGAGCATTTTTAACCCAAATGGCATAACATTCCATTTGTATTGTTTGAACGGGACATTAAAAATAGTTCTATAAGAGTGCTCTTTAAATATCTGAATTTGCCAATAACCTGATTTTAAATCAAATTTAGAAAATATATTGGCGTCATATAATCTTGACAATAAATCTTTTTTGTTTGGAATAGGATACCTGATCCATTTCAAATATTTGTTCAAAGGTTAATAATTTATAACTAACCTGGGAACACCGCGTTCCTTTTCAGCTGCATTATTGACATAAAATGTAGTACAAGACCAAGGAGATTTAGAATGTTTTATTAAACCCTTTTGTAATAAATTATCAATTTCTTTCATGCAGAATTCAATCAATTCAGCGTTCATCTGGCAAGGGCGTGATTTAGTAGGAATATTATCCTCAGAGAAATTATCTTCATATGGAAGAGTCACAATATGCTTTTTTCGATTCCAAAAAGCACTAGGATGATCGGCACAAATATCAATGGTCATTTGTTCGGAAATCAGTTTAATTTTTTCCTGTACTTTATGAGATTTTAAAGTGTCGAATATATTCATACTAAATATTTCAAGTTGTAAGGAGTCAACATGCTTTTGTTTCATATTAATTAAAGCATTAATATCACGAGAAATAGGACCAGTGATAAAGGTATAACTAATATCTCTATCTTTATAAATAGCAGAAAAACCCTTAGCTGTGATGCTGGTGAAAGGGTAAATGGCATTTATAAATGGAGTTCCAAGTATAATTGGAGGATATAACTGATTTTTAACCAAAAAGAAGAAATGAGGAATGCAAACTTTATTTTGGCAAATACGCATATTAGGCAATTCATACTTTATATCTAAAGCATGTCCAGAAGCAGATTTGACCATATGAGTAATTTTTTCAAAGAATTTGGTAGGTACAAGACCTTCTTGAATACAACTAACATCAGCTCCACTATCTATCATAGCAATGTCAGTTATAGAAAAATATTATCAATTAATATAGTACATTTAATATACCATTTATGGGCTGTAATAATCTGCATCATTCCTAAAAACATGTTTTGTTTAGGATCAATATTAATAGATTTTACAAGAATATTTTCTTCAACAATATTTTTACCCTAGATATTAGCAGACTCAATCTGAGTAAGGCGGTGATCACAAATAATCCGATTTTGTTTAAGAGATTTGATCTCTTGTTTTAGCTGTTGAATCTCTCCTTTTAGGTCATCAAAAAAAGTATCACGAATAACAATATGATGTTTAGAAAGTCTATTATTGACTTCAGATAACGAATAAGAAGTGGAATATTTAAACTCATTTTTTGATTTTTTTCAACAGCATTAGAAGAGCTAACCTTATTACTAACAGCAAGCTGAATAATCTTTTCACGCAACGTATTATCAGTAACTTCCTTTAAAAGCTCTATCTACATTATCAGAAGTAATAGTATTAATATTCATATCTTCAAATTGAGATTGTAATTTATAAATTTCATCATTTTCACAAGAGCAGATATCACCTCTACATTTACAAGCATCTATAGTTGCTGACTGAGTATTACCAGATGTTTCAAGTTTATTAGTTTCAGAACATGATTCAGAATAATCATCATAATCTAACTCAGAACCATAGGTGTATAATAAACTACAAATCTTATCGTGCATATCTTTCTCTAACTCTAGGGTTTTAAACTTTTCAAGCCTACAATTTGGTGCTATATGCCCAAATTTGCCACATTTATAACACTTAATTTTGTGAATTCTCGCCTAGATCTATTCTGGGTAAATCTACTAGATTTACGATGAGCTCTCCGTTCTTCCCGTTCTTCCCTAGATCTTATTCTAGATCTTTTTCTCCTATGAGGTTTATCGTGATTAGAGTTTCTAGAATCTCTATGTTTGGTTTGTTTTCCTGAATCTGGTAAACCAAACTGGGTGCAAAAGTCTCCAAACTGAGATCTTTCTCTAAGCTTATCAATTTTTAACAGCCTATAGAGCTTTAATTCATTGCACAAATTAATACCATCTTGAGTGCAAGCTCCTATAAGCTTACCATAGGTATAAGTGCCATAAGGAATAGCACCTTGTGAAATACGTAGAGTTTTCTTAACTCTTTCTGCAAATAATGGAGGTAAGCCATCTATAAACTTGGCTTTCCAATGCTCAAGACCATTTTCTGGTAGTTCCATCACTCGACTTAGATAAGTATCTTTATACCGTCGGAATTCTCCTAAATGTCTATATCGAAGACCGTTTAACAAAGAACGAACAATTTCATATTGATTGGTAAATCTACCATTAAAATGTTCGAGAATAGTTAAGACTAGGGTATAAACAACGTCTTCTCTTTTTGTTACTAAGGCAAATCCTAGATTAGCAATACCTTCATTTAGCAGCCTTAGCATTAATTACAACTGCTTTTGCCTCAATACTCATATAATTATCCCACCAGCCTCTAAGTTGGCCAGTAAAACCTGCAATTATCATCTTGCAAATAGTTCTATCGGTGTTAGTAACACTCTTACAAATACTAGCATACATAAGCATTCTTTGAACAAGTATGGTTAATTGTCTATCAGTTAAACTGTCGAGATTCCATTCATAAATCTCACTTCCACTATAAGAAGTATGGGTTTGGTTTCAATCACGTTCTTCTATAAGAACATCTTGAGGAGTTGGACGGGGATAATAATAAGTTTGCATACTAGGTTGATGAGCATATTTACCATTATTCCTTTTGCGATAACCACGAAGTTTATTAATTTATATTTCAACTTGATTTTTAAAATCAAAAGTGATTTCTATCTCATCTGCGAAATCTTGAGATAAACTAATGAGTTTCGCCCCAAATTGAGAAAACTTTTTATCAAGAAGATTCTCAAGATCATAAAGTGGTTTAAAGATAAAATCCTGAATCTCAGGAGGTCTCTGAATAGGTACATCAGGTTGTTTTGACGTAGAAACCTGTTTAAAAGGTTTTAAATCATTTTTAATTTGACCAATTAAAATTATCAAATCATCTAATTTCTTATCGAGAGAACTAATATGTTCTCCTAAAACTTTCACATAAAGACCTAGATAGTTGTTTTGAGAAATGAGATTATTAATCTCGTTAATACTTATCGTAGCCACAACATTTTCAATAAACTTTTGGAAAGCAGTGAAGGTGATACCTGTATTATTAGAAAGTATAAATGGTGCTTGAGGTGGATAGATAGCTTTAATAATATTACCTGATTCATCTTTATAAGATCGTCAAGAACTTTGATGAATAAAGTAAATAAGTGGTTATAAACCAAGGTACGAAGAACATAATATGATTATGCAAATCACAAGTCTCATAAAATTCTTGTGAAATATTATGCAAATCCTCTGTGCTGTAAGTGTCAAAAAACCATGTTTTAAACTGGCTCCATTTATCACTTGCAAATTCGTTTTGAATATACTTTCTTGCCAGTGAACCTGGACTAAAATCGATTTGGTGTACATTCATCATTAAGTATCATTAAGATTGAAATCCATTTCGGATGCAGAAGGAATATCCTTATCAGAAATATCAGACGATTTATCATTTGTTTGAACAATGTTTAATCGAGGATTAATTTTAATTTTATTTTATCTGTAGATATAACAAAAGATAAAGTATGTAAAGAGGCAGCACGATTTCGAGCAGGACCATATAATGGCTCAATTGGAGAAATAAGTTGTATAGCAAGAAATCTTCTATCGGAAAACGAATGTCTATTATAAGGAACACTCTTTTCATCAAATTGAATACAAATCTTACCATCAGAATTTTGCGTAATATGGGAATATTCTATTATTATTATTATTATTATTATTATTATTATTATTATTATTATTATTATTATTATTATTATTATTATTATTATTATTATTATTATTATTATTATTATTATTATTATTATTATTATTATTATTATTATTATTATTATTATTATTATTATTATTATTATTATTATTATTATTATTATTATTATTATTATTATTATTATTATTATTATTATTATTATTATTATTATTATTATTATTATTATTATTATTATTATTATTATTATTATTATTATTATTATTATTATTATTATTATTATTATTATTATTATTATTATTATTATTATTATTATTATTATTATTATTATTATTATTATTATTATTATTATTATTATTATTATTATTATTATTATTATTATTATTATTATTATTATTATTATTATTATTATTATTATTATTATTATTATTATTATTATTATTATTATTATTAATATTATTATTATTATTATTATTATTACCACGGGCCAACAATAAAAAATTTGCCCGATCAGTTTAACTCCTTAGTGGGCTGAGACCACGGCTGGCTAGACGGAGTCACTAAGACTATACTTGGAACTCCATTTATAAATGCTATTTATCCTCTCATCAGCATCACAACTAAGGGTTTTTCTGCTACTGATAAAGATAGGTTCTTCGTACCTTGGTTTATAACCACTTATTTACCTTTATTCATCAAAGTTCTTCAACGGTCTTAACTCATTTTTTGTTTAGAAATTACCAAACCATTTTGTATAGCTATTTTCTTGAATATGTTTAGATGTTTAATATGCATTTCAAGAGTTTTTGAATAAACCAAAATATCATCAGTATAAACAATGATAAAATTCAAATATGGGTTAAAAATATCATTCATAATTTTATCATCAAATATAAACAATGATAAAATTCAAATATTGGTTAAAAATATCATTCATAATTTTTTGGAATTCAGAAGGAGCATTTTTCAAACCAAATGACATAACATTCCATTCATGGAGCCAGTTTAAAACTTGGTTTTTTGACCCTTACAACACAGAGGATTTGCATAATATTTCGCAAGAATTTTATGAGACTTGTGCTTTGCATAATCATATTACGTTCTTCGTACCTTGGTTTATTTGCAATTATCTTTGACTGATTCTAATATATTAGATGCTTTAACTTTGAATGTTAAAACGCATGGTTATAATTATGCACCTGGATCTGAATTTCTCTGAGGATGATATTCCTACTAAATCACGCCAAATCCAAGTAGTAGGAAAATTAATTTCTTCCCATTTTATGGGTCTTCTAGTAGTGACTTTAGACTTGCTTTTTTCGATTCCAGAAAGCACTAGGATGATCACCACAAATATCAATGGCCATTTTTTTGGAAATTATTTTAATTTTTTCCTGCACTTTTGTACATTTTAAAGTGTCGAATATATTCATACTAGATCGGAGAAATAGAGAAAATAGGAGAAAGTAGTAATAGCGGGTCCCCTATGCGGGTCCTAGAACAGTATATCTACTGTTGCAACAGTGTTTCTACTGTTGGTAATGCTTATTTGCTAAATCTTATTTTTAAGCTTTGAAAGGAAATCTTCTGCTTTCTTCAGTGTGTCTTCTGAAACTAGCCCTTCTGATTCATATGGCTGGGCCTCGTGAGTATCATCACTTGTTTCATTGGGCATAGATGAGTCTAATTTTGTGTAGTGCGTGATATTAAGAAGAAGGGTTTTCTTGACTTCTTCCAAATAATTATTAATCATTTCATTTTGGTCTCGATTGAGAGGAAGAACTTTTAATATTGTAATCAATCTTTTTTCTGTAAAGAAAAGGGAGATGGCAACATCACCATTTTCTGAGTTGCTAATACTGTTACTCATTTTGAAGATATTCTCTAGATAGGAAGTCTGGGAGAGAGTTATCACTTCCCTTCTTATAAAGGATTTCAAAATCAAAAGGAGCTAGATGTGCTTGCCACATGGCGAACATTAATTTTGAAGCATCATGGTTAAAATCTTTATCAAACATATATTTCACAAATCGCGCATCTGTTTTTATTAAAAAATTTTGCTTATATAATCATCTTGAAATTTTAAAACGCATTTCACGATAGTTAACATTTCATGAGCTACCGTAGCATATTTTTTCTGAGCATCGCTCCATTTTCCGGAATGAGACTGAATTAGATATTCAGTCTTATCATGAGGATTGATTTGTTTTAATATTCCTCCATAGCCAATGTTAGACGCATCTGTCTCTACAATCTTCTGCCAACCTGGGTTAGCTAGAGTTAAACAAAGTAAGGATTTAACATGAAGTTTAATATTTTTTACCAAATTGGTGAGACTATTAGTCCAAGGTGTTTTATGATCCTTTTTTAGCCTTTCGTATAACGGGGCTATATAACGAGATAATTTTTTGTAAAAGGGGGGAAATATAATTTTAAGCTTCCCAAGAATCTCTGTAATTGCGTCCTATCTGTAATAACATCAGGAATTTTGACGCAAAATCAATCGATCATCTATGCGTAGTGAAACAAGTGATGATACTCACGAGGTCCAGCCATATAAGTCGGAAGGGCCAGTTTCAGAAGACACACTGAAGAAAGCAGAAGATTTCCTTTCAAAGCTTTCGGCATAGATATATTCTCTTAATCATAGATTTAGGAGATACTAATACTAAGAGTACTCCTCTCTGTATAATTGGAGAGTTGGATGAATATCCGTATGACGACCTTGATGAACTTGGGGAGTATCTTCCCCTTCCTCGTGGGTTATTTCCCTTTCCTCGACCCTTAGTTATCCAAGGGGGTTCCGTTCTGCAAACAAAACATCGAGATTTATTCCCAATAAGCGTCATAATAGATATTGGATTCTTCCATTGATAGGAAAAGGTCCATCACCATTCCATCTATAATTTTCCAGCAGATTAGTTCTTTCATGTCTCAATTGAGAGGAAGACAACGAAACCAGGATCTCCGAAGATGGGCGGTAGTCCGCGCGGTCTTCTTCAATCTAGCTTGTTAACATCCAAATTCAAGGAAGAAATCTAAATCGAAATACATAAAAATTTTTATATAGTTTAATGACTGTATGGAAGGACCTAGTCCTTTTACCCAAGCAAAGGGTCTATCGAGATTCAAATACGTATTGTTAATGAGCCCATGTGTCTAGCAGTTCTAATCGGGTATAAAGCGCCCTTTTAACTCCTTACCGAGCTGAGACTACTGCTGGCTAGACGGAGTCACTAAGACAAAGCCACTAACTTGTTGTATTGAATTTGACTGTACCACCATCTCGGAACCAAGTCAAGAAACCATATATAAATTTATTCATATTTAGATAAAGTCTAGATCTTTCATGGTAGATATAGAAGTGAAGTTAGTTATCCGACATAGATATATTATTTTAGCCAGACATAGTCACAACTTAGATCGGAGAAGTAGAGAAAGTAAGAGAAAGGAAGAATTAAAGAAAGTACCTTGTGGCCAAACACCAGGGCCTATGAAAATACTTGATATTATTCAAACTCCGGTACTCCGGCAAACTTACAACTTACAATATAGTCTAAGAAAGTAAGGGAGAGATCAAAAGAAAGAGAGAGGGTTTTTTTAGAACCTGCCTCTTACAAAACAAAACAAACTTATTTATAGAAACTAAAAAGCATCTAGGAATAGTAATAGCAGGTCCCCTATGCGGGTCCTAGAACAATATATATACTGTTGCAACAGTGTTTCTACTGTTGGTAATGCTTATCTGCTAAATCTTATTTTTTAAGCTTTGAAAGGAAATCTTCTGCTTTCTTCAGTGTGTCTTCTAAAACTGGCCCTTCCGACTCTTATGGCTGGGCCTCGTGAGTATCATCAATTGTTTCACTGCGCATAGATGAGTCTGATTTTGCGTAGTGCGTGATATTAAGAAGAAGGTTTTTCTTGACTTCTTCCAAATAATTATTAATCATTTCATTTTGATCTCCATCTTGGTTAGAAATTCTTCTAGCCATATGTTTAACCGAAGTGTCAGCAATTATTCATTTATGAGGAATTGATTTATAATCTTGAATTGTCTTGAAAATCAAGTCCAATAGTTCTTGTCCGTATAAAATTTTTGTTTGGGGGTCCATTTTCATTAATTTATCCCAGAAATTGTTGTAATAAGTCCGATATAATCAGGGGATTTGTTCTTCAGTGAAATCCACTTCTGGAGCCCATTTATGAATCCAGGGAACAGAAAATTCTAGAAAGAAATATATTTGTTCTATTTGTTGCATGTAATAAATGTGTTCTTGGTGATATAGATTGTTAAGGTCTAGAGAAACCTTAACCCATTCTCTGTATAACTTGAGAAACGGATCGGGCAAAATTTTTATTATTGGCCCGTGGTATGACCACCAGTTTAAAAACCAATTTGGAATGGGATTAGTAAATATCTTTGCACATACTTTAATGAACCAAGTATGTTTGTGTCTCTCGTTATTATAATAGAGAACTTTATTAAAAGCCTGAATATAGTCCCAATATGTAAATTTCATAGAGACTTTGGTAAGGCTAATTTGCCTTTCTGTCATTGAGGAAATACCCAATTTTCAATAGGAATGATTTGTTTTATAATCATTTTGGAGAAGTTATAAACATTCTCACTGGTATTATAACCTGAAAAGTGCTGAAATTCCACACCTGTGCTTATTAGCAGAGTTTCATAATATGACTGAGTTTTGTATGACTCACCCGTGAAATAAAGTCCATTAAGTAAATACCGTTGGAATATTTTCCATGGTTCTTCTTTTCTCTATATCTCAGAGTTTTCCAAGAGAAATATCATTTCTCTTTTTCTACCTTTTCGTATGATTTGATATCATCAACATCATCTTTAGCTATTGAGGCAAAGGTATCACTTTGCTTTTGTGATAAATATGCCTGTAGTTGGGCATATAATGGATTATTTTCTGGAATATCTTACGGATGTACCGATGAAATTGCCTCTTGAGCTTTTGAGTTTAAATTAAATAAACTCATTCCTCCTCTCTGTATAATTGGAGAGTTGGATGAAGATCCGTATGACGACCTTGATGAACTTGGGGAGTATCTTCCCCTTCCTCGTGGGTTATTTCCCTTTTCTCGACCGTTAGTTACCCAAGGGGGTTCCATTCTGCAAACAAAACATCGAGATTTATTCCCAATAAGCGTCATAATAAATATTGGATTCTTCCATTGATAGGAAAAGGTCCATCACCATTCCATCTATAATTTTCCAGCCGATTAGTTCTTTCATGTCTCGATTGAGAGGAAGAACTTTTAATATTGTAATCAATCTTTTTTCTGTAAAGAAAAGGGAGATGGCAACATCACCATTTTCTGAGTTGCTAATACTGTTACTCATTTTGAAGATATTCTCTAGATAGGAAGTCAGGGAGAGAGTTATCACTTCCCTTCTTATAAAGGATTTCAAAATCAAAAGGAGCTAGCTTTGCTTGCCACATGGCGAACATTAATTTTGAAGCATCATGTTTAAAATCTTTATCAAACATATATTTCACAGATTGCGCATATGTTTTTATTAAAAAAAATTGGTTATATAAATTATCTTGAAATTTTAAAACGCATTTCACGATAGTTAACATTTCATGAGCGATCGTAGCATATTATTTTTGAGCATCGCTCCATTTTCCGGAATGAATCCGAATTAGATATTCAGTCTTATCATGAGGATTGTTTTGTTTTAATATTCCTCCATAGCCAATGTTAGACGCATCTGTCTCTACAATCTTCTGCTAACCTGGGTTAGCTAGGGTTAAACAAGGTAAGAATTTAACACGAAGTTTAATATTTTTGACCAAATTGGTGAGACTATTAGTCCAAGGTGTTTTATGATCCATTTTTAGCCTTTCGTATAACAGGGCTATATCACGAGTTAAATTTTTGTAAAAGGGGGAAATATAATTTAAGCTTCCCAAGAATCTCTGTACTTGCGTCCTATATGTAATAACATCAGAAAATTTTGACACAAAATCAATCGATCGTTGAATAGGGATAACCTTCCCCTGACAAATAAGATTTCCTAAAAATATGACTTCAATTTGAAATAAACTCCTTTTTGGTTTAGAAATTACCAAACCTTTTTGTATAACTATTTTCTTGAAGATGTCTAGATGTTTAATATGCATTTCAAGAGTTTTTGAATAAACCAAAATATCATCAATATAAACAATGATAAAATTCAAATATGGGTTAAAAATATCATTCATAATTTTTTGGAATTCAGAAGGAGCATTTTTCAAACCAAATGGCATAACATTCCATTCATATTGTCCAAATGGGACATTTAAAGCAGTTCTATAAGAGTGCTCTTTAAATATTTGGATCTGCCAATAACCTTATTTAAATCAAATTTAGAAAATATATTGGCGTCATATAATCTTGACAATAAATCTATTTTATTTAGGATAGGATACCTAAGCCATTTCAAATATTTGTTCAAAGGTTTATAATTTATAACTAACCTGGGAACACCACGTTCTTTTTCAGCTGCATTATTGACATAAAATGTAGTACAAGACCAAGGAGATTTAGAAGGTTTTATCAAACCCTTTTGTAATAAATTATCAATTTCTTTCTTGCAGAAATCAACCAATTCGCCGTTCATCTGGCAAAGGCGTAATTTAGTAGGAATATTATCCTCAGATAAATTATCTTCATATGGAAGAGTCACAATATGCTTTTTTTCGATTCCAAAAAAGCACTAGGATGATCGGCACAAATATCAATGGTCATTTGTTCGAAAATCAGTTTTAATTTTTTCCTGTACTTTAGTAGATTTTAAAGTGTCGAATATATTCATACTAAATATTTCAAGTTGTAAGGAGTCAATATGCTTTTGTTTCATATTAATTAAAGCATTAATATCACGATAAATAGGATCAGTGGTAAAGGTATAACTAATATATCTATCTTTATAAATAGTAGAAAAACCTTTAGCTGGGATGATGGTGAAAGGGTAAATGGCATTTATAAATGGAGTTCCAAGTATAATTGGAGGATATAACTGATTTTTAACCAGAAAGAAGAAATGCGGAATGCAAACTTTATTTTGGCAAATACGCGTATTAGTCAATTTATACTTTATATCTAAAGCATGTCCAGAAGCAGATTTGACCATATGAGTAGTTTTTCAAAGAATTTGGTAGGTACAATACCTTCTTGAATACAACTAACATCAGCTCCACTATCGATCATAGCAATATCAGTTATAGAAAAAGTATTATCAATTAATATAGTACATTTAATATACCATTTATGGGCTGTAATAATCTGCATCATTCCTAAAAACATGTTTTGTTTAGGATCAATATTAATAGATTTTGCAAGAGTATTTTCTTCAACAATATTTTTACCCTAGATATTAGCAGACTCAATCTGAGTAAGGCGGTGATCACAAATAATCTGATTTTGTTTAAGAGATTTGATCTCTTGTTTTAGCTGTTTAATTTCTCCTTTTAGGTCATCAAAAGAAGTATCACAAATAACAACATGTTGTTTAGAAGTCTATTATTGTCTTCAGATAACGAATAAGAAGAAGAATATTCAAACTCATTTTTTGATTTTTCAACATCATTAGAAGAGCTAGCCTTATTATAAGCAGCAAGCTGAATAATCTTTTCACGCAACGTATTATCAATAACTTCCTTTAAAATCTCTATCACATTATCAGAAGTAATAGTTTTAATATTCATATCTTTAAATTGAGATTATAATTTATAAATTAATCATTTTCACAAGAGCAGATATCACCTCTACATTTACAAGCATCTATAGTTGCTGACTGAGTATTACCAGATGTTTCAGGATTATCAGTTTTGAAACCTAATTCAGAATAATCATCGTAATCTGACTCAGAACCAGAGGTGTATAATAAACTACAAATCTTATCGTGCATATCTTCCTCTAACTCTAGAGTTTTAAGCTTTTCAACCCTACAATTTGGTGCTATATGCCCAAATTTGCCACATTTATAACACTTAATTTTTGCGAGTTCTCGCCTAGATCTATTCTTGGTAAATCTATTAGATTTACGATGAGCTCTCTGTTCTTCCCTAGAACTTCTTCTAGATCTTTTTCGCCTATGAGGTTTATTGTGATTAGAGTCTCTATAATCTCTATGTTTGGTTTGTTTTCCTGAATCTAGTAAATCAACTGGGTGCAAAAATCTCCTAACTGAGATCTTTCTCTAAGCTTATGAATTTTTAACTGCCTAGAGAGCTTTAATTCATTGCACAAATTAATACCTTCTTGAGTGCAAGCTCCTATAAGCTTACCATAGGTATAAGTACCATAAGGAATAGCATCTTGTGCATTACGTAGAGTTTTCTTATCTGCAAATAA
>NW_006239084.1:1253905-1274335 GCF_000226075.1 Solanum tuberosum | reverse complement strand
CCAGCCTCTAAGTTGGCCAGTAAAACCTGCAACTATCATCTTGCAAATAGTTAATAGACTGGGTCATAGGCCACCGTAGATTCGACTGAACCCATCAAAGATTGTCTAAAATTCAAATTTCTCGCATCGCGAAGAGAAGCTAGAAATGTCTCAGGTAACCTTTTAAGGGTTAGGGGTTTAAAAGCAATTTGAACCATGTCAATGTGCAAGAACTTATATTGATTTTTATAAACATCAATATCTCGTTTATTTAACAAACGAATAGTCTGTTCTGACGAATTTAACGCTAGAGATTGTTCAGTAGTTTTAATTAGTTGTTTATTAGATATCTTATCAAACCAACCATAATCATAAATGGTTTTTATATCAACTTTCGGAATAGTCCATTTGTTTAACAAATCAAGATTTCGAGGTATATCTATCTCTTCCAATCTAGTACTCTTAGTTTCTTTCTTGCAGAATTCAACCAATTCGGCATTCATCTAGCAAGGGAGTGATTTCTGGGAGAGAGTTATCACTTCCCTTCTTATAAAGGATTTCAAAATCAAAACGAGCTAGCTGTGCTTGCCATTATTATTATTATTATTTTTATATTATTATTATTATATTATTATTTTTATATTATTATTATTATTATCTAGATAATTCATAATTCACCTCACATATAATTTACAGTTATCAATCATCTCTCCCCCTAATGTTAGAAAATCTAACATTCATCCCAACATCATATGAGAATTCATCTTTGTACGTGGTGGAGCAAATACCGCACATTCAACGTTTTTGATGAAAATTATTTGGTTCCTGATCCTGAATCAATTTTGATAGGGGACCTTTGTTGACTTGATGCGTACAAGTGTTGCTATATGTTAAATAAATTCATCTCATACCAAAAAAAAAATTGGGGAGAGATTTGTTCTCATAACTAATTGATACAAACATAAACATATGAACTTTAAATAGTTATACAAAATATTTATATAAATTACATTATATAAATTATATTATACAAAATCACATGTTTATACAAACTTAAAAAAAGTTGTACACAAAAAAGATTAAAATGTTTATGGTGAAAAACTGAAAAACCAAAGGAAATTATCGTCATATACAAATACACACTATCGTATACAAATACAAATTAAATGAAGAATTGTTAGTTGTGAATTATACAAATGTGGTGAATTATACAAACGTGGCAAATTATACAAATGTGACGTATTATACAACTCGAAGTCAGCCCACGTAATTAATATTAGTCGCGAGCAGGAGCGGATCTAATAATGCTCAAGGGGTGTAACGGGACACGACTTCGTCGGAAAAATTGCTATATATATATACATATATATATATATATATATATAAGACAGCAGAACAAATGCTGATATATAAAACAATGAGTATATGGGATCGAATCCTTACAACCTCATTTTTAGTACAATTTTACTAGCTTTTATTGTTTCGCTATTTATTATTTCTTTCTTTTCTTCTTTTGCCTTTTTATTTTTTTGTTCTTTGGGTTCTTTATATAAAAATATATTTCGCACTATTATTATTATTTAAAAAAAGTTAGCACTAATAATTGTTAGTTACAAATCATTTTTCAAAACGAAAACTTATTAGAAAAAGTTATAATATTTCTTTAGGGAAAAGGGTTTGAAATATATCCAAACTTTGATTAAAATTGTTGTAACAATCCTAAACTTTCGGAAGGACCTATTACCCCCTACATTATTTAATAGTGTATTTAAAAGGTATATATATGTCCACGGGAAAAAGTTACTATTTATAATGATGCAATATTTATGATGTCCACATGGACACATATATATACCTTTAAAATACACTATTAAATAGTGCAAGGATAAAATGTCTTAACCAAAATTTGAGATTGTTACAGCAATTTCGATCAAAGTTCAGATATATTTAAGACATTTTTCTATTTTCTTTATAACTTATATATGTTTGTGATGTTATAGTGTTTATCATTTTTGAATGAGAGATAAAATGACAAAGAAGGCTAAAATCTGAATGAGAAATAACAGGAGTAAAGGAAAAAGTAAAGATATTGGAAGAAAATAAAAATAAAAGTTAAAGGTGAATTTAATTTTGGGAAGAAAATTTAGATGGTTTAGAGCCAAAAGGACATTGTTGTCCTTAATCCCAGACGTGTCAATTCGTACCAAAAAAGGAATCGTACCAAATAACATTGTTCATATTCTAACTCTAGAAAATATAATAAATATTAATTTACAAAAACGTAATGAATTATTGAATTAGTGTCAATCACTCCAAATAGTCCAACTTTACTGTATGTTCAAGACTTTGTAAGCGGTAGGGATATTTCTCAGCTTAGGTTGATTTTCAGATAATCAAACTAATTAAGTCCGTTTTTTTAGAGAAACTTTTGCAAATAACTATTATAATAAACTTAATTATGCTTTATAGCTATAGTTTGCATATTTACTAGCTGTAGCTACAGTTTAAGCTGTCTCGTTTGTATAATTTGCAATTTGTATAATTCGCAGGTTTGTCTAATTCACAGATACATTTGTATAATTCAGTTATTTTGTATAAACTCGAAATAACAAATTTATACAATTACAAACATCAGAAGTGTAAACAATTATACAAGCTCCGAATTATACAAAAGTTATACAAATTATATTATACAAATTTTGAATTATACAAGCGTAAGAATTATACAAAACTAAAAAGTTGAGCCGCGTAATTATAGCTAAAACTAGATTGCGAATTATAATTAAGACAAACTATAGTTGTGTTAAGTAATTAACTAGTATATATTTGCTTATACGCGTTATTTTTCCTTGAATGATAGACTTAATCAAAATCAATTAATTAGGTATTTTTCCATCCTTCGATTTTTGTCGGTTTTTTATTTAAATGCACAACAATATTCTTTTAAGCAAATGTTAGATTGACTATATTCTAGCATAACACTATCAAATAATTTATTATTTTAGGAAAAAAAGAAAATATAAACATAATCACGTTATTTATGTAGATATCTCCAAAAAAAATTATGCATTTTCTAAGATTTTTATTGTTTTCAAGAAGGTAAAATAATTATTCACAAGGATTTTTTTTATGTGCAAAAAATTAAAGACCTAGTTATAATATATCATGATATTTTGACGATAATTGAATTAAGTAATGATCAATAACTAAAGCACTTAATTAAACAAGTTATTTTGAATCTGAAATAATTCTTGAAAAATAAAAATTATAAATCAAACTAGAAAGAAAACCACATATTATTATGAATCAAGGGTGCAAAAAATTCATTTGTACCATGAAATTTAACAATTTATATAAAATTCACACACACACGTATATGCAACTATAATTTTTAGATTGCTATTTATATACACTTGGTTTGGTCATTTTAATTATTTTTGCTTAAAATCAAAATCAAACAATTTTTTGATGTTTAAAATGGAAAACCAAAATCAAACATGTCACACCCCTATTTTTCCAAATGATAGTTTTAAAAAAAGAGTGTTTTTCAATTAAAGTGACATTTTGAAAAGAGTTTATTTTTATTAAATTTAGAGTCACCATTTGACATTGAGTTTTGGTGTTCCAAGTCACCTAATTTAGATCCTTACTCAAAAGGAAATGACTCTATTTTATTGGTTTGTGAACTAGAAATCTGGGTAACGAATTCTGTTGATCGAGATTTATTCGAGGGGAAGGTATCAGCACCCCTTGAGTCTCGTGGTTCTAGCACGGTCACTTTATTGACTTATATATGGCTTGGCTTAATTTTGGATATCTTATACTTATGAGCTTTATAAAAATGCTTATTTCTCAGTTTCTTTGATTTATTATAAACTGCTTAAAATTATCTTATTTTATTAGCTGTGATGTATTGCTAGTAGCGCTTTCCAACCTTGTCACAAATTATTTATTTGTTTGTATTTCACGCCGAAGATTTGCTTAAGACTCTTCGGATCGTAATGTTTTCTATATATTATTATTATCGATCTAATCATGTTCCTATTATTTCAATTAAATAAAACTTAATTATTAAAATTAAAAAAAAATAGATCAACATAAACCAATTAATTGAAAGCTCTTATTAAGATTCCTCATTAAAAAAAATGCAAAGAAAGTTGTAGATTTGATTTTTAATTTTAATTTTAATTTTCTTCTCAAAAACAAAGAAAAAACACAGTTTTATTAAGTATACAAAGTGGGAAAGTAACTTAATTTATTAGAACTAAATTTCATCTAAATATTATAAATTACATACTGTAGAACATTAAGTTTTGTACTTTAATCAAGAACAAGATGCAAATTGGACGTTTAAGCATGCAATAAATAATTACTTGTCATGGCGATATACTTTAAATTTAATGATATAACACGTTTAAATATATTTTAATATTATAACATTAAATAATAACATATTCAACACATACACAATCTGAACAACTTCAATATATTGGAATCAAGCTTTGTAGAATCATGATATAAAACTATACAAAGAAGATTAACTGTTACTTCTTGTGAAAATTATTATCATGAGAAGAAAAGACCACAATCAAGAATCACAAACTCGAAACTATGAAAGTAAACCTTAAAAATCGCCTTATTTTTCTTTTTCTTTTCTATTTGGGTTAGGGGTGCGCATCGGTCGGTTCGGTTCTAGGTGTTATTGGTTCGGTTTATCGATTTTCGGTTTGTAAATACATCAAACCGATAACCAAACCAATAGCATATTTCTTATCGGTTTTTGGTTAATCGGTTTATGGTACTTAATGGTTCGATTTTCGGTTTAACCAATAAGAAAATACTCATATATATTATATACACGATAAGAAAATTTTCAAATAAACCATATGATCTTTCCAGCATTTGGCATGAAAGTAATAATCATAAAAGTAACAATCATTTTTCTTGCAAGTTTAGACACTAGACACATTCAAAGGAAAAAGTGTGAAAGCAACAATTGTTTAACCATTAACAAAAAGTGTGAAAGTAACAATCGTTTAACCATTAACAATAAGACTAGTAAATTTAGTATAGTCTTATTGGGTTATCGGTTTAACCATTAACAAAAATTATAAAACCGGAAACCGAACCAAAAAACCCAATAAATTTTTTTGCAAAATCGTTTAAAAACCGTTAGCCCAATAACCCAATATCAATAAACCAATAGTGTTTTTTTCAGTTCGGTTTATTGATTAAATCGGTTTTTGCACACCCCTAATTTGGGTACTATTTCCATAAGTGTGTATTTGTTTTTTGTTTTTTGTTTTTTTCTTTTTACATGTGTGGGTTGATGTTTGTTGTAGTATAGGTGATGATTTTTCTTTTTTTCTTTTTTTCGTGCAGATTGTTGTTGTAGCTTGTAGGATATTTCTTTTGGGGATGACAAATATACCTCCGAACTATCATAAATGGTATTTAAATACCCTATGTTGTACTTTCGGGACTCTGATGTTACCGTCCAAATTTTGGAGTGTACATATCCTTTCTACTAATGGTGGGACACGTGTCTCAATCTAAAACACCTACCCAAGATTTATTAAATTTCAACCCATAATTTAAAGACCCACTCAGATTAATTTTAAAACTCACACAAATAACATAATACCCACCCAAAATTATAACCCAAAACACTTCTTCATCTTCTCAAGTTATGTCGACTTCTCTGATCTTCTCAAGAACTTCTGCCCAAGTTATTCATTTTCCAAACCATTATTGTCCATAGAAAATGATCCTGCCAAGCCTAAACGAGCTCCACCATCCACAGGTAATTAATTAAAAGCTTCAATTTCCTTCCCCGCCAAAATCCTAGAACTCCCCATTCGCATTCCCAAACTCCACGCCAAGCAACTTTTGTCCGCCCTCTTGCCATTGTCAAAGCACCGAAGAAGGTAGTTTAGCTCGGAGATGAAATCTCCAACTTAACCCTCGCCGACGCTCAGAAACTCGTCGAGTATCTTCACGATAAGCTTGGAGTTTCAGCCAGGTCTTTCACTCCCTTTGTCATCGTCGCTGCCTTGGTGGAGCAGCAGTAGATGCTCCAGTTGTGGATGAGGAGAAACGAAATTTGACGTAGTAATCAATGAATTTTCGAGTTATGCTAAATATGTAATGAAAAGCGAAGAAGACGAGAAGGATACGAGAGACGACACCGGTGAAAGAAGCCATTGAAGAAAAAGTGAGGAAAAGATGAAAGAGACAAGGGTTGCGTTTTGGTTTTTTTCATTTGGGTCAGGATGCTTGTGGGTTATAACTTGAGTCAGATGTTTAAGTTATCCGAGTCAAAGATAATTTAATTTTTGGGTAAAAATTAAATAATTTTAGGTAGGTCGTTGAGATGATGCCATATGTCCCGCCGTCTATCATAAGGGTATATAAATGCTCCAAAATTTGGACGGTGAGGACATCAGAATCCCGAGAGTATAACGGAGGGTATTTAAATGAGTAAATTTTAGGTTTAGCAAACATAAAAATCATATTTGTATGATATAGCTATAGTTTGCATAATTGTGCTACATATCAAATTTTATGTTTGCTATGGAGCATCAGATTTGTATAAAAATCGTAGGCAACTTTGATTTGTATAAAATCGCAGGTATCTGATTTGTATAAATCGCAGTGAACTGATTATTTAAAAAAACTTTAACCTTGAACTTCCTATTTTATCCTTACTGAAAAATTTATAGTCAGACAAACATCTACGGTTTGTTTTAAACTACAAATTTCAAAAGTATTTCTTTCTTACTCAAACTCCATCAGAGTTAAGATCAGAGCTAGCATCTGAAGTATGGGCTCGACAAAACTAAATAGCTTCGATCCAAACCTTATTATTTGTTGAAAAATACACTAAATATGTATATATAATAAACTCTAGAACGCACAAACCTCAAATTTTGAATCCATCTTTTATCTCAGTTAAAGTGCATTACATAAATTGGAACGGAGAAAGTAATACTTTGGGAAAACTAACATGTTACACTAAAAACTTGTACAAATGTGGCAGTGTTATATATGGTATGTTCAATACTTCTGAACATCAAGATTCCACTGTGTCACGGATGAGGAATTGGTAACACATGGATTAGTCAACTATTTGAAGGATCACTTTGTTTAGAAGCAAGTTATGCAGTATTGGTAACACATGGATTAGTCACAAAGGGTTATAACTATTTCTCTCATTCTTATTTCATACACTACTCCGCATAATATATAAAATTTAGCATATCTTATACATGTATTAGTTATGCACAGAAGAAAACTGAAACCAACCAGTGTATTGAACAATACTAAGTTTTAAATGGAAAAAACAAATGAACGAAACATTGTAACTTGAAGGTATTCCAAAGACTTATAATAGTTCACCAACCATTTACTATTAAAAAACTTATAACAAGGAAACTAAGTAATTGTCACAATTAGTGGAGAAACTGGCAAAGAAGAGATTATGCTATACCAGTAGCTGTTTGGCGGCTTTCTTTCTGTTAATAAGCCTGCAAAATCCATATCCAATCTCATCTTCATCTCACAATAATCGGAATGAGCATTCTCCAAGGTCTTAAGATCTTCCAATTTTTTCCTCCTCCTTTCCTCTGTTTCCTGCAAGCACAATTTGAAGAGTTTTTCATAATATTATTTCTTACTCTCTAACCCAGTCAACCACCTTAAACTCACCGCCTCTCCCTCGTGCATCATCTGCATGACTCTGAAACATTTGTGCCTCTTATTCTTTGATACGTACAACGCTTCCCAAGCCATCGACCTCATCTTTCTTTGATCGTTTCACTGACCATTCATCTTCAATTGTTTTGATAGTTGTGAAATTAAAGAAGTGATAGCATCATTTGGACAAGGATCAACATGCCTCATATTTTTGTCCACTTGAAGAGGTCATGTCATAGAATGAGGATTTGAGAATAAGGGAGGTTGATGCAGGAAGATCAGTAACAACATGTTTTCCAAGACTACCTAGATTACTAAAGTATGACAATTCGTCACTACCTGTTAATTAAAGTAAATATAAATTAGTAAAGAAATGACATGTTTTGTGTCGATAAAACATGAAGTGGGCGTTGAGGAACTAAGGTGGACCCGGAAAAGTGGTTCCACTGATATGTTCTGATTCTTCTTAATTCATAGAGGTTAAAGCAGAGCAAAATACTTGAAAAATGAATAAAATCAATACGCTTATAAGTAGGAAAATAGAACATTAATCACAAATTGCAACTAGGAAATAAATCATTTTTTAAGTACAATACCGTGAACAATTTAATAAACTTACCCATTGCTAAGTGTCTCACACCGGTTGTGGAATTGGTTTCCTTATAGGGTTTTGCACAATCCTCACCTCATCAACTAGCTTTTGGGCTTGAGTTTTGCCCAAGATCCATTTTTTCTTACAAATGGATATTTATTACGAAAATGTCAAATCTTGTTTCCTATCAAGGGGTAATTTGTGTAATACTTCCTCTGTCTCAAATTATCTATGGTGTTTCTCTTTTACATGCCCCTTAAGAAAATTAAGACGATTTTTAAAACTATTTTACCCTCGTTTATGTCTTAAAATATAATCTCTCTTCGTTAAATATCTATTCGCGTGTTTATAGTCTTTTTAAATCATAACTTATTGAGAATAACTTGTATATTACTCAAAGAGAACAATGGTATAAATACATGGAGAGAATAAGCTAACTATGGTAACTAAATATTCTAATTCCTAAGAATCAGCTCTATTATCTATCTATTTTATTATACAGTGTAACACTCCTCCTCAAGCTGGAACATAGATATTGATCATGCCCAGCTTGTTACAAGGGTAATCAACTCGAGTTCCATTCAACGCTTTTGTAAACAAATCAACTAGTTGCTCTCCTGTCTTTACGTAGCCAGTGGAAATCAAGTTCACCTGAATCTTCTCACGAATAAAATAACAATCAACCTCAATATGTTTAGTTCTTTCGTGATACACTGGATTTGAGGCAATATAAAGAGCAACTTGATTATCACACCAAAGTTTTGCTGGGGTATGATGCTTCAAGCCAATTTCAGATAAAAGATGATGTATCCACATAATCTCACATGTAGACTTTGACATAGCTCTATACTCAGATTCTGCACTGGATCGAGATACAACATCTTGCTTCTTACTCATCCATGATACTAGGTTGCCTCCAACAAAAAATACAATAGCATGTAGTAGATCTTCTATCAATCTTAGATCCAACCCAATCAGCATCAGCCAAACACTCAATATGAGTATGACCGTGATTACTATACAATATGCCAAGTCCAGGAGCTCCTTTCAAGTAACATAGGATCCCCAATGTTTGACCGTAGGTGCACTCATGAGCTGGCTAACAACACTTACCGCAAAAGCAATATCCGGACGAGTAACAATAAGGTAGTTTAACTTCCCAACCAACCTTATATATCTCTCTGGATCATCAAAATGATCACTATCATCTTTCATAAGGTGCACATTGGTAACCATTGGAGTACTACAGGGTTTGACTGCTAACTTTCCGGTATCTGCAAGCAGGTCAAGAATATACTTTCTCTGAGACAGAAAAATTTCCTTGTTGCTTCTGTTTACTTCTACTCCCAAAAAGTATTTTAATGAACCCAAGTCCTTTGTATGAAACCTAGTATGCAAGAAAGTTTTGAGGGAAGATATTCCCATATAATCACTTCTTGTGATGACAAGGTCATCAACATATACAACAAGGAGGATAGTGTCGGATGTTGATTGCCGGTAAAATACTGAGTGATCACATTTGCTTATTTTCATCCCAAAATTATGAACTACCTCACTGAATTTGCCAAACCAAGCTCGAGGACTTTGTTTCAATCCATACAAGGACTTCTTCAAATGCCAAACTTTTCCATACTCCCCCTCCGCAACAAAACCAGGTGGTTGCTCCATATACACTTCTTCTTGAAGATCACCATGAATGAATGCATTCTTGATATCTAAATAATATAAAGGCCAATTCTCGAAAGCAGCTATAGAAATGAACAAATAGGCAGATGTGAGTTTGGCAACCGGGGAGAATGTGTCTGAATAATCTACCCCATATGTTTAAGCATACCCTTTAGCTACAAGTCTGGCTTCTGTTGATCACCACCCAACTGTTGTACCTTCAGTACCTGATCCATCTGTGGTAGCAAGACCGCCAATTGTTCAAGTCTATTCAAGGAGGTGAGAGACTGATGATACTTGTCTTGCACTTGTTCGATCACCTGATCCTTCAGAAAATCTTGACCTTCCTATTGCTCTTCACAAAGGTACACGCACTTGCAAATCCACATATTCTATTGCTAATTTTGTTTCCTATGACCGCTTATCCTCCACGTCTAGATATTTGATTGCTTCTCTAGACTCCATATATGTACCCAAAATAGTGAAAGAGGCTTTGAACCATCCAGGATGGTCTAATGCAATGTTAGATGAAATACACGCCTTAGAGGAAAATCACACATGGGATTTGGTGGATTTGCCAAAGGGAAAGAAACTAGTGGGATGTAAATGGGTCTTCACAGTTAAAGTTAATCCAGATGGTTTTGTAGCAAGACTTAAGGCTAGACTTGTGGCTAAAGGGTATGCACAAATATATGGGGTAGATTATTCAAATACCTTCTCTCCAGTTGCCAAACTCACTTCTGTTCGGTTGTTCATTTCTCTAGCTGCTTCTGAGAATTAGCATTTGCATCAGTTAGATATCAAGAATGCATTGCTTTATGGTGATCTTCCGGAGGAATTTTATATGGAGCAACCACCTGGTTTTGTTGCTCAAGGGGATTATGCGAAAGTTTGTCATTTGAAGAAGTCTTTGTATGGCTTGAAGCAAAGTCTACGAGTTTGGTTTGGCAAGTTTAATGAGGTAGTTCAAGCTTTTGGGTTGAAAATGAGCATATGTGATCACTTAGTCTTCTATCGGCAATCAACATTTGGCTCTATTCTCCTTGTTGTTGATGTTGATGACATTGTCATCACAGGAAGTGATTATGTAGGGATTTCTTCCCTTAAGTCTTTCATACATACCAGATTTCAAATGAAGGATCTGGGCTCGTTAAGATACTTTTTGGGAGTAGAAGTAAATAGAAGCAAGAAGGAATTTTCTGTCTCAGAGAAAGTATATTCTTGACTTGCTTGCTGACACTGGAAAGTTGGAGCCAAACCTTGTAGTACTCCAATGGTTCCCAATGTGCATATTATGACAAATGATAGTGATCCTTTTGATGATCCAGAGAAATATAGAAGGTTAGTTGGGAAGCTAAACTACCTTGTTGTGACTCGTTCGGATATTGCTTTTGCAGTTTGTGTTGTTAGCCAGTTTATGTCCACGCCTACGATTAAACATTGGGAAGCTTTGGAACAGATTTTGTGTTACTTGAAAGGATCCCCTGGACTTGGCGTATTGTATAGCAATCAAGGTCATACTGTGTTGAGTGTTTTACAGTTGCTGATTATGTTGGATCCAAAATTGATAGGAGTGTTTGTTAGAGGGAACTTAGTTTCATGGAGAAGTAAGAAGCAAAGTGTTGTATCTCGATCTAGTGTAGAATTCGAGTACAGAGCTATGTCACAGTCTACTTGTGAGATTATGTGGATACATCATCTTTTAACAGAAATTGGCATAAAGCATTATACACCAGCTAAGCTCTGGTGTGATAATCAAGTTGCTCTTCATATTGCCTCAAATCCGGTGTATCATGAAATAACTAAACATATTGGGGTCGATTGTCATTTTATTCATGAGAAGATTCAGGAAAAAATGATTTCCATCGGTTACGTAAAGACAAGAGAGCAACTAGCTGATTTGTTCACAAAAACGTTAAATGGAACTCGAGTTGATTACTTTTGTAACAAGCTGTGCATGATCAATATCTATGCTCCAGCTTGAGGGGGAGTGTTACAGAATCAATTTACAGCTACACAATATTGTATATATGGTAGTCTAGCTGATTTGTATGGATTTGATTATTTAGTTTCCATAGTTAGTTAGTACTCTTTATGTATTTATATCACTGTAATCATTGAGCAATAAACAAGTTATTCTCTCCAAACCTTATCAATAACAGACAATAACCTATTTTGGAACAATAAACAAAGTAATTGTTCTTCCCCACACCAATTCCACTCAAGGCTAGCTATCCAACTAATCAGAGACCCAAAAATAACTCCTGATAAATCATAAAATCATCAAATAAAGATCCAAGTAAAAGTGTTGATTGAAGAGCAAAACTTGATGATGCATATGTTGCCCGACACAGAGAGATGACCAGATTATTGGTAAGAAAATGGGAAACTTTCTCAAATCGTGGTCTGCTGAACAAACAACTACCAAATCCCTACTGGAAATGTCACTGCAACATTGGAACAACAAGCAGATTGAATTTCTGATGCAGCACGCATAAATTTCTGATGCAGCACCACTACTGCAGTCTCACTGGAAAGGGTACTGATGGAACGTGAGGCTCACACGAGTAACTTCTAGCCGTCGAGATCTAGGGGTTTAAGATCGTGGGAAGTATCTTCTTCCTAAGTGGGTGGTGACAAAAATTTTAGAGCTCTCAATCACTTTCGGTGAAACTATAGTTGATTTCGGCGAAGTCACAGTGACTTCCGGCGAAGACAAAATACCAACTCAGACATTGGCTCTGATACCATGTAAATCATAACTTATTGAGAATAACTTGTATATTACTCAAAGAGAACAATGGTATAAATACATGGAGAGAATAAGCTAACTATGGTAACTAAATATTCTAATCCCTAAGAATCAGCTCTATTATCTATCTATCTATATTATTATACATATTCTATAACAGTCTTCAAGAACCCAATAGTCTATGTTCTATTTTCCTACTTATAAGCATGTTGATTGTTTTTCATTTTCATTGTAGTCAAACTTCTATAAATTCTTGAATGAACGGGGGACATATGGATTGTGCTGGGGATTTGGAGCACGCAGAGAAGCACCACAATTGTCAGTATTGTAGGCGTATAAATGTTGAGGAGGTTCAGGGTTCTATTCGTTGGATGTGTATGGTTAAAACGGCCAGGCCAGACGAGGTCCCAGAGGAGTTTTAGAAGAGCACAGGTTGGGCAGGTATGGTGTAGCTTGTTTAATCTTGTTTTCAAGACTGCGAGGATGCCCAAAGTATGAAGATGGAGTACAATGATTCTGTTGTACAAGAACAAGGCTGACATTTAGAATTTTAACAACTATCGGGGAATCAAGCTACTAAACCATACTATGAAGGTGTGGGAGAGAGTGGTGGAGATGAGAGTGAGGAGGGATGTGGCTATTTTCGAGAATCAGTTTGGATTCATGTTGGGACTTTCTACTACAAAAATCATTCATCTCATAAGATGGGGAAGAAGGACCTATATATGGTTAGAAGCTAGCTCAAGATATATTCTTTTGGAAATTGGTTTTGTGCTTCAAGGAGATATCAATTACTGAGATAATCTGTCAGGAAAGAGTTTTTAGTGACAAATTACACAGTTATACTTACATATATTAGAAAATTCACACATGAGATGATTACGGAAGTAATCACCTTGCTATAGGTAAATAAAAAAAGTTTCTATAAGATTAGAGTCACTTACCTCATATTTTTCCTCTTATTAACAGAGTTGGTGAGGCTTATGTTCTTGATATCATGGAATTTATATGCATTCCTGTAACTAACCTCAGAGGTGCTTGGTAAGTTTAAAAATGATGTCGGTCCTTCTGATGCACTAGGTTACTCCTGAGTACCACTTCGCAATGCATCATCTAGTCATCATTATGTGCTGTCTTTTGATGTTGATTTGTTTTCATGTCATCAGCACATGAAATATGCTTACCTGGGCTCCGATATTCTGGTGGTAAACATGGCAAATGGTGGGTCGAAACGTGTGGAAGCTATCTGATCAAGAGATACATTAAGAGAAGCAATGGAACTGTTACGAAACATGACATTCTCGATGCCACTGACATATTAGTCCCACGTTGGTGGAATAATCGGTTTCAGCATAATAGCTATACAATACTTAACCTCATATATGCAAATCATCAACTCGTCCATGATATTAAGGTTAGCAATTTTCTTCTTTTCTCATTTGACAATAGTAATTTTACAGTGTCTAACCTAAAAAAAATTACATAATTTTGAATTATTGACACGAGACTGTATTGACAATCTTGATTAAATTGTACAATTGTTTCATTTGCGAGTACTTTACGTCAAGACTACATGGAACAGGATCACATTTGTTCAGAGACTACTACTAGTATATGTGAGACTAGAAAATGCCAATGAATCGATAAAAATGAGACTTCTCATTGAGCTGTAGCACATATTAATGTGATGATGTATGCGGTTTTATTTAAAACCCATTGATAATTTAAGTTTTCTGGACTTCAACGCACTAAACATATTACTGATTTTTAAGAGTATTTTGCATGAGATTTTGAAGAAAAATAGAGAAAAAATATGAACAAAAAAGTAGATACTCAAAATCAAAAATCTCTGGAGACAATAATCACTATCAGATTACATTTACAAACTACTTTGAAATTATCCTCAGACACAACAAACCATTTTTTGTCATTTTGCTAATGTCTACCTGTAAAGACAGATAGGATTTTTATTTTTATGCTTTAATATAAAAAAGGTGTGAAAATATTTTTACTCAGAGAGAAAATTCAGAAGTTCTTCCTTCCAATCTGTAAGTTTTTAATCTCTCTGCAAATTTTATTCTTCTAGATATAATGGTTAGTGGTCAGTCAGATGATTCGAGGGGAAGAGGCTCAGGATATTTGAAACGTTATGGAGGAAATGCACATAATCTTACTAGGCAAGAGAATTGCAGAAAAGGAACTATTCGATCAGTTCATATCAGGTTTAGGCCAATTCGTGATGGTGGTGTTGCATTGTCAAACCATGTTGGTGGAACTTTTAATCTTGACAATTGAGTGGTCAATAAGGAAACATGTAGTGATCGTATTCATAGGAATACAAGCTCGGATAACAATTCATTTTTTCTATCTGACTTGCCTGCGAGACCTAGAACTGTTGATTGTCAGTCAAGTGATTCGAGGCAAAGAGGCTCGGGATACTTGAAATGTTTGGAGAAAAGGGATGGAGGAAGAGCATATGAGCTTTCTAGGCAACAGAAAATACTTAGAAGAATAGTGTCAGAGCCTATTCCTGTTATGGCTCAGATTGTGCAACAGCTTGGTGATGAAACAGTTGAATCAACAAAAGAATACTTGAGGAACCTAATTACAATGCCGGAAAGGAAATATGAGTTTTTTAGCCTTCAGAACAGACTTGATGAGAGATCTGATCTTACCAATCAGACTCTCTTGAACTGCCATAAGATCCAACTAGAATTTTTGGTTGCAATAAGAAGAGGTCTTGGAAGCTTCTTATCTGAAAACACCCGCCTTTTAACATCGGAATTGGTTGAAGTTTTCTTACTTGAAAGGTGTCATAACATAAATTGCAGGAGGCTTTTTCCTGTTGAGGATTGCGTCTGCAAGATTTGTTCAACGAAGAAGGGATTCTGCAGCAAATGCATGTGTCTTGTGTGTCTGAACTTCGACTGTGCCAATAATACTTGCAGTTGGGTAGGCTGTGATGCATGCTTCCATTGGTCATATTGTTTGTGGTATTCGTCGAAATCTTATAAAGCCAGGTCCAAGTCTCAAAGGCCCTTCCAGGACAACCGAAATGCAATTTTACTGTCTGGGATTTGGTCATGCCTCGGCAATGTTTGGCTTCGTTAAGGACGTGTTCATGTCTTGTGCGAAGGAATTGGATGAGGAAACCCTGATGAAAGAGCTTGATTATGTTCGGAAAATCTTCCAAGGGGGTGAAGATCTTAAAGGCAAGGAGTTACATCTTAAAGCTGATGTCTTGCATACAAAGCTAGTTACAAAGATGATTTCACCTTCAGACGCCTGTGATTTCATATTTCAGCGGTAATTATACAAACCAATTCGTTTTATCTTATAATTAGCATAACAACAAGTCTCTAGTTTACAGTGTTCTGGTTTTCCTTATGTTATACTCATTCCAATTTTTTATTTTTGGTGCACAAACCACGAAAAAGAATATGAAGTTAGAATTAGTAGCTACCTAATTCGTTATATTACTTCCGTTTGAAATGGTTGATGGGATAAATACAATTAACCATGAGTTTAGATCATCACAATTGACAACAGTGACAGTGAGATGTCCATCAGTCATTCTCTGCCTTTCCTTTTTTATATTCTTGGATCTTGCAAATTACTGGAGTAATAAGAATTGGATGAAGGCTGAAAATTGATATAGCATTTGTCAAATTGAACATTACTGAATCCCCTTGTAGCTCGCCTACAATTTCTAGAAACCTATAGTCTATGGGTGATAATAAATGGACTTTCGCCTAGCCTAACTCTAAAAGCTAGTTCATAAGGTCAAAATTATCTGATATCATATAAGAAGACCAATTCCACGTCACATAATCGATGTGGGACACATATCTTCCCCATAACCTGCCAATAGGAGCGTGGACAACATAAACGGGGACCCAAGTACACCGGGTAAACCAAGAGTTTGGGATGAGCTTGACTCCAATGCCATGATTAAGAAATATGGATCTTGGGCAAAACTCAACCCTGAAAGCTAGCTAATGAGTTGAGGATTTTACAAGACCATATAAGGAAACCAAGTCCACATCCCACAACCGGTGTGGGACACTAAGCAATGGGCAAGTTTCTAAAATTCTACTTAAAGAATAATTTATTTCCTAGTAGCAATTTGTGATTAATGTTCTACTTTCCTACTTATAAGCGTATTAATTTTTTTTCAATTTCCAAGTATTGCTCTTCTTTAACCTCTGATTTATTTCCTCGTAGCAATGGACAAGTTTATTAAATTCTACTTAAAAGAATGATTTATTTCCTAGTAGCAATCATACTTAAAACTAGATAGATTAGTAAAGTCATGTTTTCCTAGACTAGCTAGATTACTAAAGTTTGACAATACCTATTAATTAAAGAAAGTATAAATTAGTAAAGAAATGATATGTTTTTGTGTCGATGAAATATGAAGTGGACGCTGAGGAACTAAGTTGGAATGGGAAAAGTGGTTCCAGATACGTGGAATTGGTCTTCTTAAATGATATCAGATAATTCTGACCAAATTGACAAATGTTATATCAATTTTCATTCTTCGTCCAATTCTTATTACTCTAGTAATTTGCAAGATCCAAGAATACAAAAAAGGAAAGGTAGAGAACGATATCTGATGGACATCTCACCGCCATTATTGTCAATTGTGATTATCTAAATGCATGATTAATTGTATTTTACCCAACACAACCATTTCAAACGGAAGTAATATAACAATTTAGGTAGCTACTATTTCTAACTTCATATTCCCTTTCGTGGTTTGTGCACCAAAAATAAAAAATAGGAATGAGTATACAACAACAACATACCCAGTGAAATCCCACTAGGTGGGGTCTGGGGAGGGTAAAGTGTACGCAGACCTTACCACTACCTCGTGGAGGTAGAGAGGCTGTTTCCGGAAGACCCTCAGCTCAAGTGTAACAAAGCCAATAGGAATGAGTATAACATTGTAATATGTTATGTAGGAATGAGTATAACATAAGGAAAACCTGAACATTGTAAACTAGAGACTTATTCTTATGCTAATAAGATAAAATGAATTGGTTTGTATACTTATCGCTGATCAAGCTCTTTCATCAGGGTTTCCTCACCCCATTCCTTTGCACAAGACAAGAACCTGTACTTAGCGAAGCCAAACATTTCCGAGGCATGACCACACCCAGACTGTAAAATTGCATCTTGGTTGTCCCGGAAGGGCCTTTGAGACTTGGACCTGGCTTTAAAAGATTTCGATGAATACCACAAACAGCATGACACCAATGCAAGCATGCATCACAGCCTACCCAACTGCAAGTATTATTGGCACAGTCGAAGTTCAGACACACAAGACACATGCATTCGCTGCAGAATCCCTTCTTTATTGAACAAATCTTGCAGACGCAATCCTCAACAGGAAAAATCCTCCTGCAATTAATGTTTCTGACACCTTTCAAGTAAGAAAACTCCAACCAATTCCGATGTTAAAAGGCGGGTGTTTTCCGATAAGAACTTTCCAAGACCTGTTCTTATTGCAACCAAAAATTCTATTTGGATCTTACTGACAGTTCAAGTGAGTCTGATTGGTAAGATAAGATCTTTCATCAAGTCTGTTCTAAAAAACTCGTATTTCCTTTCCGGCATTGTAATTAGGTTCCTCAAGTATTCTTTTGTTGATTCAAATGTTTAATCACCAAGCTGTTGCACAATCTGAGCCATAACAGGAATAGGCTCTGACACTATTCTTTTAAGTATTTTTTGTTGCCTAGAAAGGTTATATGTTCTTCCTCCATCCCTTTTCTCCAAACGTTTCAAATATCCCAAGCCTCTTTACCTCGAATCACTTGACTGACCATCAACAATTCTAGGTCTCGCAGGCAAGTCGGATAGGATCAAAAATGAATTGTTATCCGAGATTGTAGTCCTATGAATAACGATCACTAGATGTTTCCTTATTGACCACTTGACTGTCAAGATTAAAAGTTCGACCAACATGGTTTGACAATGCAACACCACCGTCACCAGTTGGCCTAAACCTGCTATGACCTGATCGAATAGTTCCTTTTCCGCAATTCTCTTGCCTAGTAAGCTTATGTGCATTTCCTCCATCCCTACTCTCCAAATATTTCAAATATCCCGAGCCTCTTCCCCTCGAATCACCAGACTGACCACAAACCATTATATCTAGAAGAATAAAATTTGCAGAGAGATTAAAGAACTTACATATTGGAAGGAAGAACTTCAGAAATTTGTCCTCTAAATTTTCTCTAAAAAGCATAAAAGCAAAATCCTATCTCTCTCATAGGTGATTATCAAGTCACTACATTTTACCATGATTAAACAGGAAAAGTGATATGTACATGCTCAAATTACACACTAGCCTGACTGAAGTTCAAAGAATAAGTATAAAAAAATATTTATTAGGTACTTCAGGAAACCATAGAGGGTATAAGTAAATTATAACGTAATCAAGTTCTGAGCTCGGACAAACAAAACATGCATTTCTCTTCAAACTAGTACCAACATAGGTGGTCAATATTAAAGTCACATACAAACTATGGTTTGTTTTAGACAACAAATTTCAAAAGTATTTCTTTCTTTCTTAAACTCCATCCGAGTCAAGGTCAAAGCTAGCTCGGGAAGTACGGGCTTGAAAAAACCCAATATCTACCATCTGAACCCTACATATTTTCTGAGAAGTTCCCTAAATATGTATGTACAATAAACTCTAGAACTCATAAACCTCAAATTTTGGATCTGACTCCATCTGTGCCAAAGGCTATCCATGGCTGTATTAATATTGAATATGGTTTTCCAAAGTCAACAGTGAACATCTACACAAATTTCATAAGAATAAGCCTCTTAGCTAAAATCAAACTAGTCAACTATTTGAAGGATCACTTGGCTTATAAGCAAGTTATGAAGTGATTAGTTATGCAAAGTGTTGAATGAGCAGGCAAATTTAGTCATAATCTGCTCCACCATTGAGCTGGCAGATTTGATTATAATCTGCTCCACAAATAAAGCTGGCAGATTTGATTAGAATCTGCTCCTGTGAATATGGGATTAGAATATATTATTCTAGGAAAATAGTTTAGAGGAAATCCCTTTACTTGGTCTTTACTTGTTCTCTTATAAATACTGTAGAAACACTATGAATAAAATATACTTTTCCAGTATCTAAACTTTCATGGTATCAGAGCGGGACTTTTTCCCCTAATGTCATATGGGTAAAACAGCCTTTCATGGAGAGCATCTTTCTGAAACATCAACAAAAGACAAAAGTTCTTCTCTGGAAGCTCCTGCAGAAAATCTGATGACAAAAGGAGGCAATGCTTCTCATATGCCCTTCCAGTTAACTTCTCATCGATTAAATAGGAAGAACTATCTGGAATGGGCACAGTCCGTAAAGCTTGCAATCGATGGCCGTGGAAAGTTGGGACATCTGATCGGAGAGACAATAAAGCCGGGAGTTGGAGACCCAAAGATGAACTCCTAGAGATCAGAGAATTCACTCATGATTGCTTGGTTAATAAATTCCATGGAACCAGTCATAGGTAAATCTTATCTCTTTTTTCCCACTGCTAAGGATGTGTGGGAAGCCGTTAGAGAGACATATTCAGATGTAGAAAATGCCTCTCAAATTTTTGAGTTAAAAATTAAACTATGGCAAGCTAAGCAGGGTGAGAATGAAGTCACTACTTATTATAATGAAATGGTGTCCCTGTGGCAGGAGTTAGACCAGTGTTACAATGATGAATGGGAGTGTTCT
>NW_006239084.1:1249044-1252255 GCF_000226075.1 Solanum tuberosum | reverse complement strand
TATGCCCCAAGTCAAAAGGGATATAAGTGTTATGATCCACATGCTAGGAAGATAATTGTCACAATGGACCTAACTTTCTTTGAGTCGCAACTCTATTTTACTACTCATCTTCAGGGGGAGTATCATGTAGGTGAAGATTCTTTTTTTTTTGTGATATTGAGGAAACTAGATATCAAGCAAATGAGGAGCCTAATATTACAATAAATACTGATGTGAGAGATGTAGGGGAAGATATAAATAAGTGTGATCCAAGAGACGATAAAGACCAAAGTGACTTAAATTATAAAAACTCAGAAATTGAACTTGAACCTGTAGTGCCTTCAAATGACAAAAATAAAAATGAGAATAGAGAACAAAAAACAGAAATGCAGGTGCATTCGAGAAGGAACCGAACTCAAGAAAAAAAGACCGAAGATTCTCAACATTGCCAAAAATCAGTCCCATAAGACCTTACTGTAATTCAAGGTACTCTTCCAACTGATTCTATTTCTAATTCCTTAGATCTAGATCTACCTATTGCGAAACGCAAAGGTGTTAGATTTACTTCTAAATATCCTATTTCTATGTTTGTGTCCTACAAAAAGTTGTCTCCTAGTTATTCAGCCTTTACTTCACAACTCTCTAGTGTGGAGATTCCAACAAATGTGCAGGATGCTCTACAAGTTCCGAGTGGAAGGAGGCTATTTGGGAGGAATTGCGAGCTCTTGAAAAAAATGAGACATGGGAGTTAGTGGATTTACCCCAGGGAAAGAAACCAGTGGGTTGTAGATGGGTGTTCACCACCAAATTCAAATCAGACGGATCCTTGGAAAGGTATAAGGCCCGCCTAGTAGCTAAGGGATTCACGCAGACATATGGCATTGACTATCTCGAGACGTTTGTTCCAGTAGCTAAGCTAAACTCAATTAGAGTCTGTTGACAATCGCAGTAAATCTCGACTGGTCTCTTCAGCAGTTGGATGTGAAGAATTCTTTCTTGAATGGGCACTTAGAGGAAGAAGTCTTTATGGATCCCCCACCAGGTTTTGAAGGGAAGTACAAGTCAAAGATATGCAGGCTTAGAAGATCTCTTTATGGTCTAAAACAATCTCCAAGGGCTTGGTTCGAAAGGTTTACTCAATTTGTGAAAAAGCAAGGGTATGTGCAGGGACAAGCAGATCACACAATGTTTACTCGACATTCACTGGAAGGAAAAACAACCGTTCTTATAGTGTATGTTGACGATATCATCCTCACAGGAGATGATGTGGTTGAGATAAAAAATCTAAAGGAACGTCTTGCCTCAGAATTTGAGATAAAGGACTTAGGCCCGCTAAAGTACTTTCTTGGCATGGAGGTTGCACGATCGAAGAAAGGAATTATAGTGTCACAAAGGAAGTATGTTCTTGATCTGTTAAAAGAAACTGGAATGAGTGGTTGTAGACCAATTGAAACTCCAATTGATCCAAATCTAAAGTTTGTAAAGGAAGGAAAATTGATTGATAAGGGCCAATATCAGAGATTGGTAGGCAAGTTGATTTACTTGTCACATACTAGACCTGATATTTCCTTTGTTGTGAGCCTAGTCAGTCAGTTCATGCATTCTCCACGAGAAGAACACCAAGAAGCTGTGTATCGAATCCTAAGGTATCTAAAGAGTTCACCTGGGAAAGGGTTGTTCTTCAAGAAGAACGAGCAAAGAAGTGTTGAGGCTTATACGGATGCAGACTGGGCTGGTTCATCTATTGATAGGAGGTCTACATCTGGATATTGTACATTTGTTTGGGAAATTTGGTGACATGGAGAAGTAAGAAGCAAAATGTGGTGGCTCGAAGTAGTGCTGAGGCTGAGTATCGATCCATGGCACACGGAATTTGTGAAATATTGTGGCTCAAGAGATTTTTGGAAGAACTAAGAAGATCTGTGAGTTTTCCAATGAAGTTGTATTGTCACAATAAGGCTGCCATAAGCATTGCTCATAATCCAGTTCAACATGATAGAACAAAGCATGTTGAAGTGGACAGACACTTCATTAAAGAGAAGATTGAAGATGGAAGTGTGTGCATTCCTTTTGTGCCAACAACAGAACAAGTTGCAGATATTTTCACAAAAGGTCTTTTCAGAACTACTTTTGAGTCCTTTGTGAGCAAGTTAGGCATGTTTGATATTTACATGCCAACTTGAGGGGGAGTGTTGAATGAGTAGGCAGATTTAGTCATAATCTGCTCCTGTGAATATGGGATTAGAATATATTAATCTAGGAAAATAGTTTAGAGGAAATCCCTTGATTCAAGAATTTCCTAAGAATTAGGGATTGATTAGTTTATTTGGTCTTTACTTGTTCTCTTATAAATATTGTAGAAACACTATGAATAAAATATACTTTTCCAGTACCTAAACTTTCACAAATATTATTAATGGAGGGAACAGTAATGCACGGTTTACTCAATGCATTACTAAACCCCACATTCTTATTTCATACTCTATCCAGCATAAAATACTATATAAATTCCAACATACCTTATTTAGGTATAAGTTATGCGGAAAAGAAAACTAGAGCTAAACATTGCATCAATAAATGAACTTAAAGGTATTCCAAAGACCTATAATAGTTCAGTAAAAAAAAAAAAAGACTTGCAACAAAAAAAATTAAGTAGTTGTCACAGTTACTTGAGAAATAGTCAAAGAAGAGATTAGGTTATACCAGTAACTGTTTGGCTGCTTCCTTTCTACTAAACAATCCTGAAATTTCCATATGCAATTGCATTTTCATTCGCTGTAATCGCAATGTAAATTCTCCAACCTCTTGAGCTCTTCCAACTCCTTTTCTCAGTTTCCAGCAAGCACAGTTTGCAGGGTCATTCAGAATATTCTTCCTTCAGTGTCTATCTCTTCCGCCTAGCCAGATGCCTCAAACTCCCTACCGATCCTAGTGCATGTCAATTTTCAGCTGAATGTCTCTCAAAGTGAGAGAGTCTTTCTATTATATAGAGAAAATAAAGATTACACATCCCTAAAGATCCGCCATTCCTATCCCTAAAGATCATCTATTCTATCTATACAAATCTGCCATTGAATCCCTCTAAATCTGCCTTGCTATCCCTCCAAATCAGCTATTCTATCACAATATTTATTCATATGATTCTACAACAAATGTATATGATCATGCTAATTTATATCACTATATAATTACATTAATATATACAATCATTTAGTTGTCTATCATGCTAACA
>NW_006239084.1:1237200-1248662 GCF_000226075.1 Solanum tuberosum | reverse complement strand
TTTTTATTAAGTACTTGAAATAAACTTTATGCCTCCAGGTCAATTCACCACTTCTCACTTAATTACTTAATGCATATTTATTAAATACCGGCTTGAACATGGATAGCGACCCTTCATGACTAGGGCACAGGAAATAAGGAATATTGTTGTTTACTTCCCCATCCATAAGTTCTATTACAACGTATAAAGTTAGATTCATAATTCAAAGTTGATGAGTGAAAGCTTCATTGAAAGATCTACTTCTTAATTAATAAGCAATATATGTAACTGCTCTATCATTTCACTAATCATTATTACCATGACGACCTTTTTATGTTTGCTAGTGGCTATTGTCCTTTATGACCATCTTATTCCCCAGGGCGCGAACGTAGACAGGGTTGAGGTGGCTCCATGGTATGCCCTAATTGGGATCACCACCTTCTTCATGGTAATAGTAGTTGCAAAGACACGTTTGACACAAAAATTCAAAGGCTATCCATGGCATTCTTAATAGGACAACACAAATTTCATAACAATAAGCCACAAATAGTCAACTATTTAAAGGATCACTTGGTTTAGAAGCAAGTTATGCAGGGATTGATAACGCAACTAAAATAAATATATACACAAATCCCTCTCAGAGCCTGGAAGTCACTAGTACAGAGCTATCTAATAAAAGAGTACAAGTCCCAAAAGTGGACCACAACAAAGCGTGTCTCAAAGGCAACAAGACTAGCTAAAACAAAAGAAGGAGACAAGACAAACCCAAAACGCCAAGTGCTCACCCCCGTCTCCGAATCACAGCTGCAAAAGAAGGCTGAAACTAATCACTGCTGGTAACTGGTACTGGGACCTGCATCACGAAGTAGATGCGGAGTATAGCATGAGTACCAAAACAACAGGTACTCAGTAGGCATCACAGGCCGACTGAGCAAAAAGGGTAAAACAATAAGAAAGGATATAATCTTGACACAGAAAGGTCAAAGCGGATAAGAAAAGAAAGCACACGAGCATACCAGAAATAAACTAAGTACAACTAAACTAAACCTAACTGGACCCCATAAGCCCAGAAGGTACACTCGTGCGCAAGTTTAAATAAAACCTGAACGGACCCCCATATGCCCGATAGGTACAAAGAATAACTAAGTTTAATCAGAAAGAAGAAAGTCGGGATCCCAGCCCAAAGTAACCAAGATAATCCATCAGACTCCACCCAGCCAGCAGTGCACTCCTAGCCCAGTTAGAAAGAGTGACCCTATGAGGCACCCAACCAAACAGTCCACTCCCAGCCCAGCTAGAAAGAGGGACCCGTGAGTGAGGTAGATATCGCGAGTCGTCCTACCATGCAGTCAGCTCTGAGCCCAACTAGAAAAATGATCCGGGGACACCCAGCCAGCAGCACACTCCCAGCCCAGCTAGAAAGAGGGACCCGTGAGTGAGGTAGATATCGCGAGTCGTCCTACCATGCAGTCAGCTCTGAGCCCAACTAGTCAAGCTAGAAAGAACGACCCCGGGGATGATGGTATCTCTTATAGGATCCAATCCAACAACAACCACCATGGAACGCCGTCCACTTTAAGAAATCACAGAAAAGGCTCCAAGCCTATACTACTCAATCCCACACCTTTAGTGATGCACCAAACCTTTGAGAACGCGTCGGAACTAGATGGAGAAGATACAGAAGTGCAACAAGCAGCGATAATGCCTAATCTAAGGCTCAAACTATCAGACTCAAGTCTACTACTCCAGTCTACAAGGAGCTAAGTCATCCGAACGACGTCGGCAGAAAGTCAAGGCTATCCAGCCCACACGGGTCATAAGTCTAAGGCAATGCTAGCCTAACCTAGACTAAGGACATCATGATTACGGTTAAGGATAAACAAGGCATACAACACATAGCATTCAAGCACACAATAACATTTAGCACATAAGCATGCAACTCTACTAAACCGGTTAACATGATACTACACCCGAAATATAGCCAATCAATCCTAACATAAGGTATCTAATCAAAGTAAAGTGGGAAACTGGTACCCACCCTAATTCACTCCAATCAGCATGCTTTTACACAATTAAGCTCAATCTAGAATAAAGTAAGTCGTAGCCTACCTTAAGGCCGACCGCGCGCGCTCCAAATCACTTTGCCGGAGCTTTTCCTTCCCGAACGACCCTTGAATGCTGCCACTCTATCGATTATAGGATCACAATGTTAGTACGGTCGTTTAGACACTAAAATCACAACAAACAGAGACGGGTCAATTTTGGAGTCAAAACGGAAATTGTGGGACCCGCACCGAACTGTTCGGATTTGACTCCGTCAGGAGACCCAAAATAGTACCCCGAGCTTGTGTTCCAAAATGGAAAACAATTCGAGGCTCAAAACGCAGCAAAACCCAACATGCAAGGAAAAATCACATTTTAATCAACTTAAAAGAAAACATGCAACAGTCTAGACTCAAAATTTACGAGAATCAAAAGGTGCCCAGCACTCCTTGAACACTCTACGACAAAGCCACAAAAATTCCCAACACGTGGGACTTCGAATCACCCAGAACCGAGCTAAAATGAGTGAGATATGACCAAACCATGAATGCCAAAAATAAAAGCTCGAAAACGGGCCTAACAGTCAGGTTTATAGCCAAATTTACCTCGAACGACATGCACTCGACAACTTTTGAACACTCTACAGTGAAGCCACCAAAAATACAAAGCTTCCGCACTTCGAATCGCCTAATTCGGTTGAGAGATGAGAGAGTTATGAGTGTTTTAAGTTTGGAAAGGGATGCTTATATTTTCTGCATTTATAGCAGATTTTTCTACAATTTCTTTCCAAAACTTAAAACTCCGACGAGGTGTTCCGAACTCGTTCGGAACCCCGTGCACCCAAACGAGATATGCAACCTTACCAAATTCGATATTCCGGATTTAATGACGCAGTCGAAATTTCTATACGAGGTCATCTTGACAAAAAGTGGGTCTCACACCCAAATGTCATTTTAAGTCAAAAACCACAAAAGGGCTCGGAAACCTCGGGACACAAAAGAAGGGTTAATCTAGACCAAACTCGACACTCCGGAGCTAACCGCACTGACGGAATTCTGATCCGAGCGTGTTTACTCAGAATGTTGACTAAAGTCAAACTTAGGCTTAAACTTAAAGTAAAAACGCCTAATCGCACCGACTCACACTGAAAAACCTCGAGAGTCATGCCCACCATGCTACTAGCCTAAAATGACCCTTCCGGAGCTAATGGAATTGTCAGAATTGGATTCCGATGTCATCTTCTTGAACTTTTGATCGAAAATGATAGTTCAAGGTTCATAAGCTCCAAAAACACTAAAACTCGCACAAAACCAAACCAACGACCAGGTGACCGAACTGTCTGTCCCAGTAAGTCATCAATGACTTGGGGTCGCTACAGGAATGCACTAAACGACACACAGAAAGTAAAACACAAAAATGACCAGGAGGGTCATTACACCTAATTGGGATCACCACCTTCTTCATGGCAATAGTAGTTGCAAATACAGGTTTGACACAAAAATTCAAAGGCTATCCATGGCATTCTTAATAGGACAACACAAATTTCATAACAATAAGCCACAAATAGTCAACTATTTAAAGGATCACTTGGTTTAGAAGCAAGTTATGCAGGGATTGATAACGCACGGATTAGTCATGAAGGGTTATCAGTTATTACTAATCCTCACACTCTTATTCCATACACTATCCCATGTAAAATAATGTATAGATTTCAGCATACCTTATATTGGTATTAGTTATGCGGAAAAAGAAAACGGGAACCAACATTGTATTGAATAATGTTAAGTTTTATATGGAAAAAATAATTCAAACCAAACATTGAATTGAATAATGTTAAGTTTTATATGGAAGCAATAAATCAAACCAAACATTGAATTGAATAATATTAAGTTTTATATGGAAAATCAAATCAAACATTATAACTTGAAGGTATTCCAAAGACTTATAAGCATTCACCAACCATTTACTATATAAAAAGTTGCAACAAGAAAATAAAGTAACTGTCATAATTACTTGAGAAATAAGCAACTAAGAGATTAGGTTATACCCATAGCTTTTTGGAATGAACATTCTCCAAGATCTTAAGCTCTTCCAAGCAAAGCTTGGAGAGTTTTCATAAACATTTTCTGCTTCTTTGATCTATAGAAAATCGACCTCATCTTTCTTCGATCGATTCACTAACCATTCATCTTCAATTGTTTTGCTAGCAGTGAAAAAAGTGTTAACATCAATTGGACATGGATCAACAAAGCCTCGTATCTTTTCATTCGCTTGAAGAGCTTATGTCATAAAATGAGGATTTGAGAATAAGAGAGCAATACTTGAAAATTAATCAACCTCTAATTCTTCTTAATTCATAGAGGTTAAAGAAGAGCAATACTTGAAACATCTGACAAGGTTCAATTTTTGTTTCTTGAAACCTCATTTCAGCCTCTCTTTTAGACAAATATTCACTTTCTCAACAATTCCTTCCCAAGATTTATCCTTTTCTTGAAAACCCAATTTTGGAATTTTCACAAAGATGGCCTAAAGTCTCAATCTTTTCCATTTCTATATTGATTTTGTTAGGGTTTTGCCTTGATTTTCTTACCATATTTGAGTTTTAGAGCTCGTTTGGATTGACTTAAAAAAAAGTAGATTGACTTAAAAAAAAAGAAGTAGATTTTAAGTAAAAATTAAAGGTCAAACTTAAATAACATTTAAGTTAAAAATAAAAAGTAAGAAGAGACCTACTTTTGGTTTTTGACTTATTTTAAGTCATTTTTAACTTATTTTAAGTTATTTGTCACATTATCGAACACTTACTAACTTATTTTAAATTATTTTTTACTTATTTTAAATTATTTTTATATTTGTCAAACACTTCCAGAAGTTAAAAACTGATTTAAAAGTAGGTTTGACCAACTTTTAAGACAATCCAAATACCGTCTAAATCTTCCTTGGAAGGAAACTCAAAGCATTACTATAAATGCTTTTACTTTTCCTGAAAAGAAAATATAATTATATTTCATATTTGGTTATATTTTCTTTAGAAGAAAAGTTTAAAATTCTATAAACTGAAGACTCTTCTTCTCATACCAAGAATACAAGAACATCTACAATGTAGATATTTAAGAGTTTTGTTTATGGGAGATTTTTCTCTCAACAATTTTAACATTTTTTTAATTAGTTTTTCATATGTATGCCGGTTGGCTAAACTATATAATAATATTATGTTTTTATTATAAGTTTTTGTCACCTAATTTATCACCGTCTTGATTTGCAATTGTAAGCTTCCATATGACGCCCTAATTCTTACGTACCCAAAGTACCCAACATATTTCTCAAGAAAATTCATACTCTTTTCTTTACTCTCTATATTCTTTACATTTTTTCATCAGATTTACTATTGCAGTTGTTTTCACTTGAATTACTTTATATCTCTCAATTTTGGATTAAAAATCAAACTCTCCTCAACTTTGAATGATATTTATGTCTATTTTATTTTTGACATTTTTTATATTATTAGATACAAAAGTCCGTACAAGTACGGGCCCAATAAATATTAGTTTAGTGATTTTAATTTATGTGATATAGACAAAATTAGAAGATTCAATTAAATTTTAAAATATTTTTGTTGTCAATTATTTCTATTATATTTTTCGTACTTTTCAAATAATATTTGTGGCATACATATATGATATTTTGAGAGTTAATTAATTTTTAAATATATTTTAACTCATTAATTAATGTGATTTATGTGGTACATGTGAAATTTTGAGAGTTGATCAATTTTTTAAAATATATATATATATATATATATATTTTAAGTACATAATTTTATATATGTTATTTTCCTTATCCCAATTTATGTGGCACATGTTAAATTTTGAGAGTTGATCAAATTTTTAATATGTTTTTAAATACTTTAAGTTGTCATTAATAGTACTCTTAATGTAATTTTCAAATGATATATGTTAATCCATTTGTCCCAATTTATGTGGCACGTGTGAAATTTTGAGAGTTAATCACATTTTAATATATTTTTCAAATATTTTAAGTTGTTAATTACTGTGATTTATGGTACTCTTAATGTAATTTTCAAATAATATATGCTACTCCCTCAGTCCCAATTATGCAGTACTAATTTCGAGAATTAAACAAATTTATAATATTTTAAGTTGATTTTTCATATGATTTTTGTAAATGCATAACATATAAAAAGAAAAATATTAAAATAAAAATAAACTAAAACGGATAAAATATGAAATATAAATAGAGGAAGTTGAGAAGAAGGGAAAACCGGTCAATTGATTAGTTGACCCGCTGACCCTTAGCTCCTCAACATTCACACTTATAATATATAGTAATATAGAATATTTTATTTTTTATTTTAGATATTTATAAATTAGGAGTATTATTTAAGTTCATTAAAATTATAAGTATAATAATGTTATAAAATATAAGCTCAGAACAATATAATACAAAGAGAAGAAGACAAGATATGAAGATGAAGAAGATGACTTTTTTTCTTATTCAATTGTGTCATACAATGGTGAATGATATCTCTATTTATAGGTGGAGATATCACTCCAAAGTTCACCATGCTCAATGCTCAAACTAGTAGATACATTGTTATCCACATTTTTATCCAAAAAGGAGGGTTCATATCATCTAGGAAATATACATACATGGATTTGGTAGTTCATGAATAAACAAAATGGACAATCCACTATTCAATGAATTTATAACACTCCCCCTTGGATGTCCATACATAATGTGTCTCGCAAAAACCTTACTAGGAAAAACCCCGTGGGAAAAAAATTACAGTGAAGGAAAGAGAGTACATGTATCTTTTGATATGCATTATTTGTTGCCTCATTAAAAACCTTGCTAGAAAAACCCAGTGGGACAAAACCTCGATCAAGGATAAAAGAGTGCAACACGTATTATTCTTCCCCTGATTAAAGCATCACTTAATTTCTTGTGATGATGTCATCTAATCTTATATATCAACTTCTCAAATATTGATAGTGTCTTTGTGATCAAATCGCATTCACGAATATGTTGTATGATTGAACTCATCTTGATATATCATTTTTTGGTTTCATGGATATGATGAGGCTTTGAGTTTAGCCGAATATATTCTTGAAAATCACTCTATTCGTGACCTCTTTATTGAAGTATATTTCTCATTCAACTTGTTCATAGCAACAATCATCTTGTGAACACTTTCATTTGCAATTGATTATCTTGTAGAATAACTTCAAATAAATGTCCTTGATGTCATTTCAACGTCTTCTTGTTGGGGAGGAGCACAATCTTGTCAATAAACTCACTGCAAAATATTTGATCATATATAGCAAGGTTCATTAGTGCCTCCAATTGACTGATACGTGGAGTTTCATCACCAAGAAGCTCTTTATTCTTCTCTTGAGATCAAAATGAATCTTTATTTATGTCAAGCGATCTCATAATCATTGGGATACTCAATAAATGTGATTTATCCATGTAAAATCGCATCAAAAAATTTCTGTGTCTGTTGATTGATGAAGAAATATTTCATTTGTCAAATTCCCAATCTGCAGGTCAAGACAAAAATTTGTCTTTCCAGAATCTATTCATTTTAGATTCCCTTCTAAAACCCTCAATAGCTTTTGAAAGCTCTTTAAGAGTGCTAATAATGTTCAAGTTATCAACATACACAACAAATTCAGATCCTGGCATTTTCATAAAAATGCAAGGACAATTAGGATCATTTTTTCTATACCCTTTCTTCCTTGATTATTTCAATCCATATAAGAATTCTTGAAGCTTTATTGAAAAAGTTTCTTTCAAACTTTTATATGTTTTAGACACCTTGATTGCTTCAAGGTTTTTTTATATAACCTTCAATATTATTTAGTTAGACATGATAATTATTCATTATATGCATTCAAGTTTTTATATATTGTAGATCAAAACAAATCTCATTGCATCCACCATAGGAGAAAACGTCTCCAATAATGTCATAATTTCTGCGTCAAACCTTTATTCCCCAAGACACAAGCCGTACTTTATATCTTACGGTTATACTATCGCATAATAGTTTATTTAAACCACACTGACATTATACCTTGATTTATGGACTATCAATCCAAAAACATCATTTTTCTAAGTGAAATAAAATATACTTGAATTATGTATTTTCCTTGGCCAATCATTTATCTGTCCACACTATATGACAAATTTGAATTCAAGATCCTCGTCACCATTTATATCATTGAGCGCTACTTCATATCAAAGATACCATCGATCGGTTATTTGATATTGATTCCAATATGACATAACTTATCAAGATCTCTTCATTTCTCATCATTTTACAGGTACCCGAACCTTTTTCAAGGTTTTATGAAATGTTATGTCATGGTGCTCTTTTATAGCACTTGCCTTATTATCATGACCATCTTGATCATTTGCTCCTCTCCTTCTTCAGGGAGTTTTACATTGGAACCGATTGGTCTATTACACTTCAGGCGTATCATAGACTCTGTCCTTCAAGGACTTCTCATTGGAGCATTTACAGCAGAATTATAGCATAGGGTCAGTAAATTCATCTGGTCAGTAAAATCATCTGGCAATAAATTTGCACCATTATGCAAAAGAATTATCCATTGAACTTCAAGTTCACACAATTATACCAGGATCTCAGAAGACGGGAGGTAGTCCGCGCGGTCATCTTCAATCTAGCTTGTTAACATCCGAATTCAAAAATCTGAATCAAAATACATACAAATTCTTATATAGTTTAATGACTGTATGGAAGGATGTAATCATTTTACCCAAGCAAAGGGTCTGTCGAGATTCAAATACGTATTGTTAGTGAGCCCATGTGTCTAGCAGTTCTAACCAGGTATAAGGCGCCCTTTTACTCCTTATCGGGCTGAGACCACAGCTGGCTAGATGGAGTCACTAACACAAAGCCACTAACTTGTTGTATTGAATCTGACTGTACGATCATCTCGAAACCAAGTCAAGAAACCATATATAAATTTATTCATATTTAGATAAAGTCTAGATCTTTCATGGTAGATATAAAGAAATATATTTGTTCTATTTGTTGCATGTAACAAATGTGATTTTGGTGATATAGATTATTAAGGTCTGGAGAAACCTTAACCCATTCTCTGTATAACTTGAGAAACGGATCGGGCAAAATTTTTATTGTTGGCCCATGGTATGACCACCAGTTTAAAAATCAATTTGGAATAGGATTAGCAAATATCTTTGCACATACTTTAATGAACCAAGTATGTTTGTGTCTCTCGTTATTATAATAGAGAACTTTATTAAAAGCCTGAATATAGTCCCAATATGTAAATTTCATATAGACTTTGTTAAGGCTAATCTGCCTTTCTGTCATCGAGGAAATACCCCAATCTTCAATAGGAATGATTTGTTTTATAATCATTTTGGAGAAGTTATAAACATTCTCACTGGTATTATAACTTGAAAAGTGCTGAAATTCAACACATGTGCTTATTAGCAGAGCTTCATAATATGACCGAGTTTTGTATGACTCACCCGTGAAATAAAGTCCATTAAGTAAATATAGTTGGAATATTTTTCATGGTTCTTCTTTTCTTTATATCTCAGAGTTTTCCAACAGAAATACCATTTTTCTTTTTTCTACCTTTTCGTATGATTTGATATCATCAACATCATCTTTAGCTATTGAGGAAAAGGTATCACTTTGCTTTTGTGATAAATATGCCTGTAGTTAGGCATATAATGGATTATTTTCTGGAATATCTTCCAGATGTACCGATGAAGTTGCCTCTTGAGCTTTTGAGTTTAAATTAAATAAACACAAACCTCCTCTCTGTATAATTGGAGAGTTGGATGAAGATCCGTATGACGACCTTGATGAACTTGGGGAGTATCTTCCGCTTCCTCGTGGGTTATTTCCCTTTCCTCGACCCTTAGTTACCCAAGGGGGTTCTATTCTGCAAACAAAACATCGAGATTTATTCCCAATAAGTGTCATAATAAATATTGGATTCTTCCATTGATAGAAAAAGGTCCATTACCATTCCATCTATAATTTTCCAGCAAATTAGTTATTTCATGTCTCTATTGAGAGGAAGAACTTTTAATATTGTAATCAATCTTTTTTCTGTAAAAAAAAAGGAGATTGGAACATCACCATTTTCTGAGTTGCTAATACTGTTACTCATTTTGAAGATATTCTCTAGATAGGAAGTCCGGGAGAGAGTTATCACTTCCCTTCTTATAAAGGATTTCAAAATCAAAAGGAGCTAGATGTGTTTGCCACCTGGCGAACATTAATTTTGAAGCGTCATGTTTAAAATCTTTATCAAACATATATTTCACAGATTGCGCATCTGTTTTTATTTAAAAAATTTGGCTATATAAATCATCTTGAAATTTTAAAATGCATTTTACGATAGTTAACATTTCATGAGCTACCGTCGCATACTTTTTCTGAGCATTGCTCCTTTTTCCAGAATGAAACCGAATTAGATATTCAGTCTTATCATGAGGATTGATTTGTTTTAATATTACTGCATAGCCAATGTAAGACGCATATGTCTCTACAATCTTTTGCCAACGTGGGTTAGCTAGAGTTAGTCAAGGTAAGGATTTAACACGAAGTTTAATATTTTTTACCAAATTGGTAAGACTATTTGTCCAAGGTGTTTTGTGATCCTTTTTTAGACTTTCGTATAGCGGGGCTACATCACGAGATAATTTTTTGTAAAATGGGGAAATATAATTTAAGCTTCCCAAGAATCTCTGTAATTGCGTCTTATCTGTAATAATATCGGGAAATTTTGACGCAAAATCAATCGATCGTTGAATAGGGGTAACCTTCCCCTGACAGATAAGATGTCCTAAAAATCTGACTTCAGTTTGAAATAAACTCATTTTTGGTATAGAAATTACCAAACCATTTTGTATAACTATTTTCTTGAAAATATCTAAGTGTTTAATATGTATTTCAAAAGTTTTTGAATAAACCAAAATATCATCAATATAAACTATGATGAAGTCCAGATATGGGTTGAAAATATCATTCATAATTTTTTGAAATTCAGAAGGAGCATTTTTTAACCCAAATGGCATAACATTCCATTTGTATTGTCTGAACGGGACATTAAAAATAGTTCTATAAGAGTGCTCTTTAAATATCTGAATTTGTCAATAACCTGATTTTAAATCAAATTTAGAAAATATATTGGCGTCATATAATCTTAACAATAAATCTTTTTTGTTTGGAATATGATACCTGATCCATTTCAAATATTTGTTCAAAGGTTAATAATTTATAACTAACCTGGGAACACCGCGTTCCTTTTCAGCTGCATTATTGACATAAAATGTAGTACAAGACCAAGGAGATTTAGAATGTTTTATTAAACCCTTTTGTAATAAATTATCAATTTCTTTCATGCAGAATT
>NW_006239084.1:1233754-1237048 GCF_000226075.1 Solanum tuberosum | reverse complement strand
AGATTTTAAAGTGTCGAATATATTCATACTAAATATTTCAAGTTGTAAGGAGTCAACATGCTTTTGTTTCATATTAATTAAAGCATTAATATCACGAGAAATAGGATCAGTGAAAAAGGTATAACTAATAACTCTATCTTTATAAATAGCAAAAAACCCTTAGCTGTGATGCTGGTGAAAGAGTAAATGGCATTTATAAATGGAGTTCCAAGTATAATTGGAGGATATAACTGATTTTTAACCAGAAAGAAGAAATGAGGAATGCAAACTTTATTTTGGCAAATACGCGTATTAGGCAATTCATACTTTATATCTAAAGCATGTTCAGAAGCAGATTTGACAATATGTGTAGTTTTTTCAAAGAATTTGGTAGGTACAAGACCTTCTTGAATACAACTAACATCAGCTCCACTATCTATCATAGCAATGTCAGTTATAGAAAAAGTATTATCAATTAAATATAGTATATTTAATATACCATTTATGGGCTGTAACAATCTGCATCATTCCTAAAAACATGTTTTGTTTAGGATCAATATTAATAGATTTTGCAAGAATATTTACTTCAACAATATTTTTACCCTTGATATTAGCAGACTCAATCTGAGTAAGGCGGTGATCACAAATAATCTGATTTTGTTTAAGAGATTTGATCTCTTGTTTTAGCTGTTGAATCTCTCCTTTTAGGTCATCAAAAAAAAATATCACGAATAACAACATGCTGTTTAGAAAGTCTATTATTGACTTCAGATAATGAATAAGGAGCGGAATATTCAAACTCATTTTTTTATTTTTTCAACAGCATTAGAAGAGCTAACCTTATTATTAGCAGCAAGCTGAATAATCTTTTCACGCAACGTATTATCAGTAACTTCCTTTAAAAGCTCTATCACATTATCAGAAGTAATAGTATTAATATTCATATCTTCAAATTAGTAGATTGTAATTTAATTAAAATTACTATCTATTTTCTACAAGAGCAGATATCACCTCTACATTTACAAGCATCTATAGTTGTTGACTGAGTATTACCAGATGTTTCAGGTTTATTAGTTTCGGAACATGATTCAGAATAATCATCATAATCTAACTCAGAACCATAGGTGTATAATAAACTACAAATCTTATCGTGCATATCTTCCTCTTACTCTAGGGCTTTAAACTTTTCAAGCCTACAATTTGGTGCTATATGCCCAAATTTGCCACATTTATAACACTTAATTTTGTGAATTCTCCCCTAGATCTATTCTTGGTAAATCTATTAGATTTACGATTAGCTCTCCGTTCTTCCCGTTCTTCCCTAGATCTTCTTCTAGATCTTTTTCTCCTATGAGGTTTGTCGTGATTAGAGTTTCTAGAATTTCTATGTTTGGTTTGTTTTCCTAAATCTGGTAAACCAAACTGGGTGCAAAAGTCTCCTAACTGAGATCTTTCTCTAAGCTTATCAATTTTTAACTGCCTATAGAGCTTTAATTCATTGCACAAATTAATACCTTCTTGAGTTCAAGCTCCTATAAGCTTACCATATGTATAAGTGCCATAAGGAATAGCACCTTGTGAAATACGTAGAGTTTTCTTAACTCTTTCTGCAAATAATGTAGGTAAGCCATCTATAAACTTGGCTTTCCAATGCTCAAGACCATTTTTCTGATAGTTCCATCACTCGACTTAGATAAGTATCTTTATACCATCGGAATTCTCCTAAATGTCTATATCGAAGACCGTTTAACAAAGAACGAACAATTTCATATTGATTGGTAAATTTACCATTAAAATGTTCAAGAATAGTTAAGACTAGGGTATAAACAGCGTCTTCTCTTTTTTTTACTAAGGCAAATCCTAGATTATCAATACCTTCATTTAGCAGCTTTAACATTAATTACAGCTGCTTTTGCCTCAATACTCATATAATTATCCCAGCAGCCTCTAAGTTGGACAGTAAAACTTGCAATTATCATCTTGCAAATAGTTCTATCGGTGTTAGTAACACTCTTACAAATACTAACATACATAAGCATTCTATGAACAAGTATGGTTAATTGTCTATCAGTTAAACCGTCGAGATTCCATTCATAAATCTCACTTCCACTATAAGAAGTATTGGTTTGGTTTCAATCACGTTCTTCTATCAGAACATCTTGAGGAGTTAGACGGGGATAATAATAAGTTTGCATACTTGGTTGATGAGCATATTTACCATTATTCCTTTTGGGATAACCACGAAGTTTATTAATTTATATTTCAACTTGATTTTTAAAATCAAAAGTGGTTTCCATCTCATCTGCGAAATCTTCAAATAAACTAATGAGTTTATCCCCAAATTGAGAAAACTTTTTATCAAGAAGATTCTCAAGATCATAAAGTGGTTTAAAGATAAAATCCTGAATCTCAGGAGGTCTTTGAATAGGTACATTAGGTTGTTTTGACGTAGAAGCCTGTTCAAAAGGTTTTAAATCATTTTTAATCTGACCAATTTAAATTATCAAATCATCTAATTTCTTATCGAGAGAACTAATATGTTCTCCTAAAACTTTCACATAAAGACCTAGATAGTTGTTTTGAGAAATGAGATTATTAATCTCGTTAATACTTATCGTAGCCACAACATTTTCAATAAACTTTTGGAAAGCAGTGAAGGTGATACCTGTATTATTAGAAAGTATAAATGGTGCCTGAGGTGGATAGATAGCTTTAATAATATTACCTTATTCATCTTTATAAGATCGTTCAAGAATTTTGATAAATAAAGTAAATAAGTGGTTATAAACCAAGGTACGAAGAACATAATATGATTATGCAAATCACAAGTCTCATAAAATTCTTGTGAAATATTATGCAAATCCTTTGTGCTGTAAGTGTCAAAAAAACATGTTTTAAACTGGCTCCATTTATCACTTGCAAATTCGTTTTGAATATACTTTCTTGCCAATGAACCTGGACTAAAATCGATTTGGTGTACATTCATCATTAAGTATCATTAAGATTGAAATCCATTTCGGATGCAGAAGGAATATCCTTATCAGAAATATCAAAATGATTTTATCATTTGTTTGAACAATATTTAATCGAGGATGAATTTTAATTTTATTTTTATCTGTAGATATAACAAAAGATAAAGTATGTAAAGAGGCAGCACGATTTCGAGCAGGACCATATAATGGCTTAATTGGAGAAATAAGTTGTATAGCAAGAAATCTTCTATCGGAAAACGAATGTCTATTATAAGGAACACTCTTTTCATCAAATTGAATACAAATCTTACCATCAGAATTTTGCGTAATATGGGAATATTCT
>NW_006239084.1:1219001-1233712 GCF_000226075.1 Solanum tuberosum | reverse complement strand
TTGAATCTAAAATCCAAGTAGTAGGAAAATTAATTTCTTCCCATTTTATGGGTCTTCTAGTAGTGACTTTAGACTTAGCGAAATTAGTTTCCACTAAAATAGTTTGATCAGATGTATCATATAATTTACATCTTAAAATGGGAAGAAATTAATTTTCCTACTACTTGGATTTGGCATGATTTAGTAGGAATATCATCCTCAGAGAAATTCAGATCCAGGTGCATAATTATAACCATGCGTTTTAACATTTAAAGTTAAAGCATCTAATATATTAGAATCAGTCAAAGATAATTGCAGATTCGGTTGAGTATTAAAATAGACTGGGCCATAGGACACCGTAGATTCGATTGAATCCATCAAAGATTGTCTAAAATTCAAATTTCTCGCATCGCGATTATTATTATTATTATTATTATTATTATTACCACAGGCCAACAATAAAAAATTTGCCCGATCCGTTTAGCTCCTTAGCGGGCTGAGACCACGGCTGGCTAGACGGAGTCACTAAGACTATACTTGGAACTCCATTTATAAATGCTATTTATCCTCTCACCAGCATCACAGCTACGGGTTTTTCTGCTACTTATAAAGATAGGTTCTTCGTACCTTGGTTTATAACCACTTATTTACTTTTATTCATCAAAGTTCTAGAACGGTCTTAACTCATTTTTTGTTTAGAAATTACCAAACCATTTTGTATAACTATTTTCTTGAAGATGTTTAGATGTTTAATATGCATTTCAAGAGTTTTTTAATAAACCAAAATATCATCAATATAAACCATGATAAAATTCAAATATGGGTTAAAATTATCATTCATAATTTTATCATCAAATATAAACAATGATAAAATTCAAATATGGGTTAAAATATCATTCATAATTTTTTTGGAATTCAGAAGGAGCATTTTTCAAACCAAATGGCATAATATTCCATTCATTGAGCCAGTTTAAAACTTGGTTTTTTGACACTTACAACACAGAGGATTTGCATAATATTTCGCAAGAATTTTATGAGACTTGTGCTTTGCATAATCATATTATGTTCTTCGTACCTTGGTTTTTTGTAATTATCTTTGACTGATTCAAATATATTAGATGCTTTAACTTTGAATGTTAAAGCGCATGGTTATAATTATGCACCTGGATCTGAATTTCTCTGAGGATGATATTCCTACTAAATCATGCCAAATCCAAGTAGTAGGAAAATTAATTTCTTCCCATTTTATGGGTCTTCTAGTAGTGACTTTAGACTTGCTTTTTTCGATTCCAGAAAGCACTAGGATGATCACCACAAATATTAATGGCCATTTTTTGGGAAATTATTTTAATTTTTTCCTGCACTTTAGTACATTTTAAAGTGTCGAATATATTCATACTAGATCGGAGAAGTAGAGAAAATAAGAGAAAGTAGTAATAGCGGGTCCCCTATGCGGTTCCTAGAACAGTATATCTACTGTTGCAACGGTGTTTCTACTGTTGGTAATGCTTATTTGCTAAATCTTATTTTTAAGCTTTGAAAGGAAATCTTCTGCTTTCTTCCGCGTGTCTTCTGAAACTAGCCCTTCCGATTCATATGGCTGGGCCTCGTGAGTATCATCACTTGTTTCATTGCGCATAGATGAGTCTAATTTTGCGTAGTGCGTGATATTAAGAAGAAGGTTTTTCTTGACTTCTTCCAAATAATTATTAATCATTTCATTTTGGTCTCGATTGAGAGGAAGAACTTTTAATATTGTAATCAATCTTTTTTCTGTAAAGAAAAGGGGGATGGGAACATTACCATTTTCTGAGTTGCTAATACCGTTACTCATTTTGAAGATATTCTCTAGATAGGAAGTCTGGGAGAGAGTTATCACTTCCCTTCTTATAAAGGATTTCAAAATCAAAAGGAGCTAGTTGTGCTTGCCACATGGCGAACATTAATTTTGAAGTATCATGTTTAAAATCTTTATCAAACATATATTTCACAGATCGCGCATCTGTTTTTATTAAAAAAAATTGGTTATATAAATCATCTTGAAATTTTAAAACGCATTTCACGATAGTTAACATTTCATGAGCTACCGTAGCATATTTTTTTCTGAGCATCGCTCCATTTTCCGGAATGAACCGAATTAGATATTCAGTCTTATCATGAGGATTGATTTGTTTTAATAATCCTCCATAGCCAATGTTAGACGCATCTGTCTCTACAATCTTCTGCTAACCTGGGTTAGCTAGAGTTAAACAAGGTAAGGATTTAACACGAAGTTTAATATTTTTTACCAAATTGGTGAGACTATTAGTCTAAGGTGTTTTATGATCCTTTTTTAGCCTTTCGTATAACGGGGCTATATCACGAGATAATTTTTTGTAAAAGGGAGAAATATAATTTAAGTTTCCCAAGAATCTCTGTAATTGCGTCCTATCTGTAATAACATCAGGAATTTTTGACGCAAAATCAATTTATCATCTATGCGCAGTGAAACAAGTGATGATACTCACGAGGCCCAGCCATATGAGTCGAAAGGGCCAGTTTCAGGAGACACACTGAAGAAAGCAGAAGATTTCCTTTCAAAGCTTTCGGCATAGATATATTCTCTTAATCATGGATTTAGGAGATACTAGTACTAAGAGTACTCCTCTCTGTATAATTGGAGAGTTGGATGAAGATCCGTATGACGACCTTGATGAACTTGGGGAGTATCTTCCCCTTCCTCGTGGGTTATTTCCCTTTCCTTGACCCTTAGTTATCCAAGGGGGTTCCTTTCTGCAAACAAAACATCGAGATTTATTCCCAATAAGCGTCATAATAAATATTGGATTCTTCCTTTGATAGGAAAAGGTCCATCACCATTCCATCTATAATTTTTCCAACAGATTAGTTCTTTCATGATTCTTTCATTGATAGGAAAAGGTCCATCACCATTCCATCTATAATTTTTCCAACAGATTAGTTCTTTCATGATTCTTTCATTGATAGGAAAAGGTCCATCACCATTCCATCTATAATTTTCCAGCAAATTAGTTCTTTCATGTCTCGATAACTGAATACAAATCTTACCATCAGAATGTTGCGTAATATGAGAATATTCTGAATTAGTGACAACATTAGTCATTTGTTCAGGAGGTATAACTGAATCCAAAATCCAAGTAGTTGGAAAATTAATTTCTTCCCATTTTATGGGTCTTCTAGTAGTGACTTTAGACTTATCGAAATTAGTTTCCACTAAAATAGTTTGATCAGATGTATCGTATAATTTACAATTGGATTCAAAGTAGCAAGCAATTTGAAATAGATTCTCTAAGATAAGCAAATCAATTCAGATCCAGGTGTATAATTATAACCATGCATTTTAACATTCAAAGTTAAAGCATCTAATATATTAGAATCAGCCAAAGATAATTGCAAATTCGGTTGAGTATTAAAATAGACTTGGCCATAGGCCACCGTAGATTCGATTGAACCCATCAAAGATTGTCTAAAATTCAAATTTCTCGCATCGCGAAGAGCAGTTAGAAATGTCTCAGGTAACCCTTTAAGGGTTAGGGGTTTAAAAACAATTTGAATTATGCCAATGTACAAGAACTTATATTGATTTTTATAAACATCAATATCTCGTTTATTTAACAAACGAATAGTCTGTTCTGACGAATTTAACGCTAGAGATTGTTCAGTAGTTTTAATTAGTTGTTTATTAGAGATCTTATCAAACCAACCAAAATCATAAATGGTTTTTATATCAACTTTCGGAATAGTCCATTTGTTTAACAAATCAAGATTTTGAGGTATATCTATCTCTTCCAATCTAGTACTCTTAGTACTAGTATTTCCTAAATCCATGATTAAGAGAATTTATCTATGCCGAAATACTTCACATCAATAATATAACCGAGTTTTGTATGACTCATCCGTGAAATAAAGTCCAATAAGTAAATACCATTGGAAAATTTTCCATGGTTCTTCTTTTCTCTGTATCTCAGAGGTTTCCAAGAGAAATATCATTTCTCTTTTTTCTACCTTTTCGTATGATTTGATATCATCAACACCATATTTAGCTATTGAGGCTAAGGTATCACTTTGCTTTAATGATAAATATGCATGTAGTTGGGCATATAATGGATTATTTTTTGGAATATCTTCCAGATGTACCGATGAAGTTGCCTCTCGAGCTTTTGAGTTTAAATTAAATAAGACATTATATGGTCCTGCTCGAAATCGTGCTGCCTCTTTACATACTTTATCTTCTGTTATATCTACAGATAAAAATAAAAATAAAATTAATCCTCGATTAAATATTGTTCAAACAAATGATAAATCATCTGATATTTCTGATAAGGATATTCCTTCTGCATCCGAAATGGATTTCAATCTTAATGATACTTAATGATGAATGTACACCAAATCGATTTTAGTCCAGGTTCACTGGCAAGAAAGTATATTCAAAACGAACTTGCAAGTGATAAATGGAGTCAGTTTAAAACTTGGTTTTTTTACACTTACAGCACAGAGAATTTGCATAATATTTTGCAAGAATTTTATGAGACTTGTGCTTTACATAATCATATTATGTTCTTCGTACCTTGGTTTATAACCACTTATTTACCTTTATTCATCAAAGTTCTTGAACGGTCTTATAAAGATAAATCAAGTAATATTATTAAAGCTATCTATCCGCCTCAGGCACCATTTATACTTCCTAATAATATAGGAATCACCTTCACTGCTTTCCAAAAGTTTATTGAAAATGATGTGGCTACGATAAGTATTAACAAGATTAATAATCTCATCTCTCAAAACAACTATTTAGGTCTTTATGTGAAAGTTTTAGGAGGACATATTAGTTCTCTCGAAAAGAAATTAGACGATTTGACAATTTTAATTGGTCTGATTAAAAATGATTTAAAACCTTCTGAACAGGCTTATACGTCGAGTATCTTCCCCTTCCTCGTGGGTTATTTCCCTTTCCTCGACCCTTAGTTACCCAAGTAGGCTCCATTCTACAAACAAAACATCGAGATTTATTCCCATTAAGCGTCATAATAAATATTGGATTCTTCCATTGATAGGAGAAGGTCCATCACCATTCCATCTATAATTTTCCAGCAGATTAGTTCTTTCATGTCTCAATTGAGAGGAAGACAACGAAACCAGGATCTCCGAAGAAGAGCGGTAGTCCGCGTGGTCTTCTTCAATCTAGCTTGTTAACATCCGAATTCAAGGAAGAAATTCGAATCGAAATACATACAAATTTTTATATAGTTTAATGATTGTATGGAAGGACCTAGTCCTTTTACGCAAGCAAAGGGTCTATCGAGATTCAAATACGTATTGTTAATGAGACCATGTGTCTAGCAGTTCTAACCGGGTATAAAGCGCCCTTTTAACTCCTTACCGGGCTGCGACCACGGCTGGCTAGACGGATTCACTAAGACAAAGCCACTAACTTGTTGTATTGAATCTGACTGTACCACCATCTCGGAACCAAGTCAAGAAACCATATATAAATTTATTCACATTTAGATAAAGTCTAGATCTTTCATGGTAGTTATAGAAGTGAAGTTAGTTATTCGACATAGATATAATTTTTTAGCCGGACATAGTCACGACTTAGATCGGAGAAGTAGAGAAAGTAAGAGAAAGGAAGAATTAAAGAAAGTACCTTGTGGCCAAACACCAGGGCCTATGGAAATACTTGATATTATTCAAACTCCGGTACTCCGGCAAACTTACAACTTACAATATAATCTAAGAAAGCAAGAGAGAGAACAAAAGAAAGAGAGAGAGGGTTTTTTTAGAACATGCCTCTTTAAAAACAAAACAAACTTATTTATAGAAACTAAAAAGCATCTAGGAATAGTAATAACGGGTCCCTTATGCGGGTCCTAGAACAGTATATCTACTGTTACAACAGTGTTTCTACTATTGGTAATGCTTATCTGCTAAATCTTATTTTTTAAGCTTTGAAAGGAAATCTTCTACTTTCTTCAGTGTGTCTTCTAAAACTGGCCCTTCCGACTCATATGGCTGGGCCTCGTGAGTATCATCACTTGTTTCACTGCGCATAGATGAGTGATTTTGCGTAGTTCGTGATATTAAGAAGAAGGTTTTTCTTGACTTCTTCCAAATAATTATTAATCATTTCATTTTGATCTCCATCTTGGTTAGAAATTCTTCTAGCCATGTGTTTAACCGAAGTGTCAACAATTATTCCTTTATAAGGAATTGATTTATAATCTTGAATTGTCTTGGAAATCAAGTCCAATAGTTATTGTCCGTATAAGAATTTTGTTTGGGGGTCCTTTTTCATTAATTTATCCCAGAAATTGTTGTAATAAGACCGATATAAGCAGGGGATTTGTTCTTCAGTGAAATCCACTTCTGGTGCCCATTTATGAATCCAGGGAACAGAAAATTCTATAAAGAAATATATTTGTTCTATTTGTTACATATAATAAATGTGTTCTTGGTGATATAGATTGTTAAGGTCTGGAGAAACCTTAACCCATTCTCTGTATAACTTGAGAAACGGATCGGGCAAAATTTTTATTATTGGCCCGTGGTATGACCACCAGTTTAAAAACCAATTTGGAATAGGATTAGCAAATATCTTTGCACATACTTTAATGAACCAAGTATGTTTGTGTCTCTCGTTATTATAATAGAGAACTTTATTAAAAGCCTGAATATAGTCCCAATATGTAAATTTCATAGAGACTTTGTTAAGGCTAATCTGCCTTTCTGTCATTGAGGAAATACCCAATTTTCAATAGGAATGATTTGTTTTATAATCATTTTGGAGAAGTTATAAACATTCTCACTGGTATTATAACTTGAAAAGTGCTGAAATTCCACACTTGTGCTCATTAGCAGAGTTTCATAATATGACCGAGTTTTGTATGACTCACCCGTGAAATAAAGTCCATTAAGTAAATATAGTTGGAATATTTTCCATGTTTCTTCTTTCTTTGTATCTCAGAGTTTTCCAAGAGAAATACCATTTCTCTTTTTTCTACCTTTTCGTATGATTTGATATCATCAACATCATCTTTAGCTATTGAGGAAAAGGTATCACTTTGCTTTTGTGATAAATATTGCCTGTAGTTAGGCATATAATGGATTATTTTCTGGAATATCTTGCAGATGTACCGATGAAGTTGCCTCTTGAGCTTTTGAGTTTAAATTAAATAAACTCATACCTCCTCTATGTATAATTGGAGAGTTGGATGAAGATCCGTATGACGACCTTGATGAACTTGGGGAGTATCTTCTGCTTCCTCGTGGGTTATTTCCCTTTCCTCGACCCTTAGTTACCCAAGGGGGTTCCATTCTGCAAACAAAACATCGAGATTTATTCCCAATAAGCGTCATTATAAATATTGGATTCTTCCATTGATAGAAAAAGGTCCATTACCATTCCATCTACAATTTTCCAGCAAATTAGTTCTTTCATGTCTCTATTGAGAGGAAGAACTTTTAATATTGTAATCAATCTTTTTTCTGTAAAGAAAAGGCAGATGGGAACATCACCATTTTCTGAGTTTCTAATACTGTTACTCATTTTGAAGATATTCTCTAGATAGGAAGTCTGGGAAAGAGTTATCACTTCCCTTCTTATAAAGGGTTTCAAAATCAAAAGGAGCTAGCTGTGCTTGCCACATGGTGAACAATAATTTTGAAGCATCATGTTTAAAATCTTTATCAAACATACATTTCACAGATTGCGCATCTATTTTTATTTAAAAAAATTTGGTTATATAAATCATCTTGAAATTTTAAAATGCATTTCACGATAGTTAACATTTCATGAGCTATCGTAGCATTTTTTTTTTGAGCATCGCTCCATTTTCCGGAATGAAACCGAATTAGATATTCAGTCTTATCATGAAGATTGATTTGTTTTAATAATCCTCCATAGCCAATGTTAGACGCATCTGTCTCTACAATCTTCTGCTAACCTGGGTTAGCTAGAGTTAAACAAGGTAAGAATTTAACACGAAGTTTAATATTTTTTACCAAATTGGTGAGACTATTAGTCCAAGGTGTTTTATGATCCTTTTTTAGCCTTTCGTATAACAGGGCTATATCACGAGTTAATTTTTTGTAAAAGGGGGAAATATAATTTAAGCTTCCCAAGAATCTCTGTAATTGCGTCCTATCTGTAATAACATCAGGAAATTTTGACGCAAAATCAATCGATCGTTGAATAGGGATAACATTCCCCTGACAAATAAGATGTCCTAAAAATCTGACTTCAATTTGAAATAAACTCATTTTTGGTTTAGAAATTACCAAACCATTTTGTATAACTATTTTCTTGAAGATGTTTAATATGCATTTCAAGAGTTTTTGAATAAACCAAAATATCATCAATATAAACAATGATAAAATTCAAATATGGGTTAAAAATATCATTCATAATTTTTGGAATTCAGAAGGAGCATTTTTCAAACCAAATGGGATAACATTCCATTCATATTGTCCAAATGGAACATTAAAAGAAGTTATATAAGAGTGCTCTTTAAATATTTGGATCTGCCAATAACCTGATTTTAAATCAAATTTAGAAAATATATTGGCGTCATATAATCTTGACAATAAATCTTTTTTATTTGGGATAGAATACCTAATCCATTTCAAATATTTGTTCAATGGTTTATAATTTATAACTAACCTGGGAACACCACGTTCTTTTTCAGCTGCATTATTGACATAAAATGCAGTACAAGACCACAGAGATTTAGAAGGTTTTATCAAACCCTTTTGTAATAAATTATCAATTTCTTTCTTGCAGAATTCAACCAATTCGGCGTTCATCTGGAAAAGGCGTGATTTAGTAGGAATATTATCCTCAGATAAATTATCTTCATATGGAAGAGTCACAATATGCTTTTTTCGATTCCAAAAAGCACTAGGATGATCGGCACAAATATCAATGGTCATTTGTTCGGAAATCAGTTTAATTTTTTTCTGTACTTTAGTAGATTTTAAAGCGTCGAATATATTCATACTATATATTTCAGGTTGTAAGGAGTCAACATGCTTTTGTTCATATTAATTAAAGCATTAATATCACGAGAAATAAGATCAGTGATAAAGGTATAACTAATAACTCTATCTTTATAAATAGCAGAAAAACCCTTAGCTGTGATGCTGGTGAAAGGGTAAATGGCATGTATAAATGGAGTTCCAAGTATAATTGGAGGATATAACTGATTTTTAACCAGAAAGAAGAAATGCGGAATGCAAACTTTATTTTGGCAAATACGCGTATTAGGCAATTTATACGTTATATCTAAAGCATGTCCAGAAGTAGATTTGACCATATGAGTAGTTTTTTCAAAGAATTTTGTAGGTACAAGACCTTCTTGAATACAACTAACATCAGCTCCACTATCGATCATAGCAATGTCAGTTATAGAAAAAGTATTATCAATTAATATAGTACATTTAATATACCATTTATGAGCTGTAACAATCTGCATCATTCCTAAAAACATATTTTGTTTAGGATCAATATTAATAAATTTTACAAGAGTATTTTCTTCAACAATATTTTTACCCTTGATATCAGCAGACTCAATCTGAGTAACGAGGTGATCACAAATAATCTGATTTTGTTTAAGAGATTTGATCTCTTGTTTTAGCCCGTTCAATTTCTCCTTTTAGGTCATCAAAAGAAGTATCACGAATAAAAACATGTTGTTTAGAAAGTCTATTATTGACTTCAGATAACGAATAAGAAGAAGAATATTCAAACTCATTTTTTGATTTTTCAACAGCATTAGAAGAGCTAGCCTTATTATTAGTAGCAAGCTGAATGGTCTTTTCACGCAACGTATTATCAGTAACTTCATTTAAAAGCTCTATCACATTATCAGAAGTAATAGGATTAATATTCATATCTTCAAAGTGAGATTGTAATTTATATAATTCATCATTTTCACAAGAGCAGATATCACCTCTACATTTACAAGCATCTATAGTTGTTGACTGAGTATTACCAGATGTTTCAGGTTTATTAGTTTCGAAACCTGATTCAGAATAATCATCATAATCTGACTCAGAACCAGAGGTGTATAATAAACTACAAATCTTATCGTGCATATCTTCCTCTAACTCTAGAGTTTTAAGCTTTTCAAGCCTACAATTTGGTGCTATATGCCCAAATTTGCCACATTTATAACACTTAATTTTTGCGAGTTCTCGCCTAGATCTATTCTTGGTAAATCTATTAGATTTACGATGAGCTCTCTGTTCTTCCCTAGAACTTCTTCTAGATCTTTTTCGCCTATGAGGTTTATTGTGATTAGAGTCTCTATAATCTCTATGTTTGGTTTGTTTTCCTGAATCTGGTAAATCAAACTGGGTGCAAAAGTCTCCTAACTGAGATCTTTCTCTAAGCTTATCAATTTTTAACTGCCTAGAGAGCTTTAATTCATTGCACAAATTAATACCTTCTTGAGTGCAAGCTCCTATAAGCTTACCATAGGTATAAGTACCATAAGGAATAGCATCTTGTGCATTACGTAGAGTTTTCTTATCTGCAAATAATGGAGGTAAGCCATCTATAAACTTGGCTTTCCAATGCTCAAGACCATTTTCTGGTAGTTCCATCACTCGACTTAGATAAGTATCTTTATACCATCGGAATTCTCCTAAATGTCTACATCGAAGACCGTTTAACAAAGAACGAACAGTTTCATATTGATTGGTAAATCTACCATTAAAATGTTCGAGAATAGTCAAGACTAGGGTATAAACTGTGTCTTCTCTATTTTTTACTAAGGCAAATCCTAGATTATCAATACCTTCATTAGCAGCCTTAGCATTAATTACAGCTGCTTTTGCCTCAGTACTCATATAATTATCCCACCAGCCTCTAAGTGAAATGTCTCAGGTAACCCTTTAAGGGTTAGGGGTTTAAAAGCAATTTGAACCATGTCAATGTGCAAGAACTTATATTGATTTTTATAAACATCAATATCTCGTTTATTTAACAAACGAATAGTCTATTCTGACGAATTTAACGCTAGAGATTGTTCAGTAGTTTTAATTAGTTGTTTATTAGAGATCTTATCAAACCAACCAAAATCATAAATGGTTTTTATATCAACTTTCGGAATAGTCCATTTGTTTAACAAATCAAGATTTCGAGGTATATCTATCTCTTCCAATCTAGTACTCTTAGTTTCTTTCTTATAGAATTCAACCAATTTGGCGTTCATCTGGCATGGGCGTGATTTCTGGGAGAGAGTTATCACCTCCCTTCTTATAAAGGATTTCAAAATCAAAAGGAGCTAGCTGTGCTTGCCATTATTATTATTATTATTTTTATTATTTTATTATTATTATTATTATCTAGATAATTCATAATTCACCTCACATATAATTTCCAGTTATCAATCATCTCTCCCCCTAATGTTAGAAAATCTAACATTCATCCCAACATCATATGAGAATTCATCTTTGTACGTGGTGGAGCAATTAAATCATAACCGCACATTCAACGTTTTTGATGAAAATTATTTGGTTCCTGACCCTGAATCAATTTTGATAGGGGACCTTTGTTGACTTGATGCTTACAAGTGTTGCTATATGTTAAATAAATTCATCTCATACCAAAAAAAATAAATTGGGGAGAGATTTGTTCTCATAACTAATTGATACAAACATAAACATATGAACTTTAAATAGTTATACAAAATATTTATATAAATTACATTATATAAATTATATTATACAAAATCACATGTTTATACAAACTTAAAAAAGTTGTACACAAAAAGATTAAATGTTTATGGTGAAAAACTGAAAAACCAAAGGAAATTATCGTCATATACAAATACAAACTATCGTATACAAATACAAATTAAACGAAGAATTGTTAGTTGTGAATTATACAAATGTGGCGAATTATACAAACGTGGCGTATTATACAACTCGAAGTCAGCCCACGTAATTAATATTAGTCGCGAGCAGGGGCGGATCTAGTAATGCTCAAGGGGTGTTACGGGAAACGGCTTTGTCGGAAAAATTGCTATATATATATACATATATATATATATAAAATTCAAAGACAGCAGAACAAATGCTGATATATAAAACAATGAGTATATGGGATCGAATCCTTACAACCTCATTTTTAGTACAATTTTACTAGCTTTTATTGTTTCGCTATTTATTATTTCTTTCTTTTCTTCTTTTGCCTTTTTATTTTTTTGTTCTTTGGGTTCTTTATATAAAAATATATTTCGCACTATTATTATTATTTAAAAAAAGTTAGCACTAATAATTGTTAGTTACAAATCATTTTTCAAAACGAAAACTTATTAGAAAAAGTTATAATATTTCTTTAGGGAAAAGGGTTTGAAATATATCCAAACTTTGATTAAAATTGTTGTAACAATCCCAAACTTTCGGAAGGACCTATTACCCCCTACATTATTTAATAGTGTAGGGATAAAATGTCTCAACCAAAATTTGAGATTATTACAGCAATTTCGATCAAAGTTCAAATATATTTCAGACATTTTTCTATTTGCTTTATAACTTATATATGTCTGTGATGTTATAGTGTTTATCATTTTTGAAAGGTGACACCTCTTACGGAAAATTTCGCATACGCTACTGGTTGCGAGTGATAATTATAGCAAACTGTAGCTATGATGAGTAATAATTAGTATAAATTTATTTAGCCGCATAATTTTTTCCATTTTTATTTATAAATGGACGAATAAATGGATAAAAAAATTAAAATCAGAATGAGAGATAAAATGGCAAAGAAAGGTGATTTTAATTTTCAGAAGAAAATTTAGATACTTTAGAGACAAAAGGACATTGTTGTCCTTAATCCCAGACGTGTCAATTCGTACCAAAAAAGGAATCGTACCCAAATAACATTGTTCATATTCTAACTCTAGAAAATATAATAAATATTAATTTACAAAAACGTAATGAATTATTGAATTAGTGTCAATCACTCCAAATAGTCCAACTTTACTGTATGTTCAAGACTTTGTAAGCGGTAGGGATATTTCTCAGCTTAGGTTGATTTTCAGATAATCAAACTAATTAAGTCCGTGTTTTTAGAGAAACTTTTGCAAATAACTATTATAATAAACTTAATTATGCTTCAGCTAAAGTTTGCATATTTACTAGCTGTAGCTACAGTTTAAGCTGTCTCGTTTGTATAATTGCAATTTGTATAATTCACAGGTTTGTCTAATTCACAGATACATTTGTATAATTCAGTTATTTTTGTATAAACTCGAAATAACAAATTTAGACAATTACAAACATCAGAAGTGTAAACAGTTATACAAACTCCGAATTATACAAAAGTTGTACAAATTATATTATACAAATTTCGAATTATACAAGCGAAAGAATTATACAAAACTAAAAAGTTGAGCCACGTAATTATAGCTAAAACTAGATTGCGAATTATAATTAAGACAAACAATAGTTGTGTTAAGTAATTAACTAGTATATATTTGCTTATACACATTATTTTTCCTCGAATGATAGACTTAATCAAAATCAATTAATTAGGTATTTTTCCATCCTTCGATTTTTGTCGGTTTTTTATTTAAATGCACAACAATATTCTTTTAAGTAAATGTTAGATTGACTATATTCTAGCATAACACTATCAAATAATTTATTATTTTAGGAAAAAAAAAATATAAACATAATCACGTTATTTATGTAGATATCTCCAAAAAAATTATGCATTTTCTAAGATTTTTATTGTTTTCAAGAAGGTAAAATAATTATTCACAAGGATTTTTTTTATGTGCAAAAAATTAAAGACCTAGTTATAATATATCATGATATTTTGACGATAATTGAATTAAGTAATGATCAATAACTAAAGCACTTAATTAAACAAGTTATTTTGAATCTGAAATAATTCTTGAAAAATAAAAATTATAAATCAAACTAGAAAGAAAACCACATATTATTATGAATCAAGGGTGCAAAAAATTCATTTGTACCATGAAATTTAACAATTTATATAAAATTCACACACACACGTATATGCAACTATAATTTTTAGATTGCTATTTATATACACTTGGTTTGGTCATTTTAATTATTTTTGCTTAAAATCAAAATCAAACAATTTTTTGATGTTTAAAATGGAAAACCAAAATCAAATATGTCACACCCCTATTTTTCCAAATGATAGTTTTAAAAAAGAGTGTTTTTCAATTAAAGTGACATTTTGAAAAGAGTTTATTTTATTAAATTTAGAGTCACCATTTGACATTGAGTTTTGCTGTTCCAAGTCACCTAATTTAGATCCTTAATCAAAAGGAAATGACTCTATTTTATTGGTTTGTGAAGTAGAAATCTGGGTAACGAATTCTGTTGATCGAGATTTATTCGAGGGGAAGGTATCAGCACCCCTTGAGTCTCATGGTTTTAGCACGGTCACTTTATTGACTTATATATGGCTTGACTTAATTTTGGATATCTTATACTTATGAGCTTTATAAAAATGCTTATTTGTAACACCCCAGAAATTTTTTGAGCTAAGACTCGTACCGTTCTTCATAGTGAGTGAGATTTTGAAAGGAATTTAAAATTTCTTAAGTGTTAAGGTCACTATGTAGCACCTTGAGTTTCAAAAAGAATTAAATTGGAAATAGCAAAATCTGAAATTTTGCAAGTTATGCTTAAGTATGAGTTTTGGGTCGACTTCAAACGACCATAACTCCTAG
>NW_006239084.1:1201581-1216017 GCF_000226075.1 Solanum tuberosum | reverse complement strand
ATCTTTATTAGTTAGAGGCTTCATAGATAGTCAGTATAGTTGAGAAGTCTTTATCATTTATTTTATTAAATGTTTTAAAGACTTAAGTTGCCTATTTTATAGCGAGTTGAATAATTTATTTATTCGGAGTTTTCTTTTGAGTTAAAGCTTTCTATTTAAGTTTTATGAACTTTTATTTCAGTTTTTAAGCTTTGTATGCTTGAATCAGTTTTCCGCTTGTAGTCAGCCAGGATGAGGGTTCGCTTGGGGACCAGCAATGGTCTTCGAGTGCCGGCCACGTCCAGGGTATAGGCTTGGGTCGTGACATTATTTCTCAGTTTGTTTGATTTATTATAAACTGCTTAAAATTATCCTATTTTATTAGCTGTGATGTATTGCTAGTAGCGCTTTCCAACCTTGTCACAAATTATTTATTTGTTTGTATTTCATGCCGAAGATTTGCTTAAGACTCTTCGGATCGTAATGATTTCTATATATTATTATTATCGATCTAATCATGTTCCTATTATTTCAATTAAATAAAACTTAATTATTAATTATTATTTTTTAAAATAGATCAACATAAACCAATTAATTGAAAGCTCTTATTAAGATTCCTCATTAAAAAAAATGCAAAGAAAGTTGTAGATTTGATTTTTAATTTTAATTTTAATTTTCTTCTCAAAAACAAAGAAAAAACACAGTTTTATTAAGTATACAAAGTGGGAAAGTAACTTAATTTATTAGAACTAAATTTCATCTAAATATTATAAATTACATACTGTAGAACATTAAGTTTTGTACTTTAATCAAGAACAAGATGCAAATTGGACGTTTAAGCATGCAATAAATAATTACTTGTCATGGCGATATACTTTAAATTTAATGATATAACACGTTTAAATATATTTTAATATTATAACATTAAAGAATAACATATTCAACACATACACAATCTGAACAACTTCAATATATTGAAATCAAGCTTTGTAGAATCATGATATAAAACTATACAAAAGAAGATTAAGTGTTACTTCTTGTGAAAATTATTATCATGAGAAGAAAAGACCACAATCAAGAATCACAATCTCGAAACTATGAAAGTAAACCTTAAAAATCGCCTTATTTTTCTTTTTCTTTTCTATTTTGGGACTATTTCCATAAATGTGTATTTGTTTTTTTGTTTTTTGTTTTTTTCTTTTTACATGTGTGGGTTGATGTTTGTTGTAGTATAGGTGATGATTTTTCTTTTTCTTTATTTTTCGTGCCGATTGTTGTTGTAACTTGTAGGATATTTTTTTTGGGGAGGACAAATATACCTCCGAACTATCATAAATGGTATTTAAATACCCTATGTTGTACTCTCGGGACTCTGATGTTACCGTCCAAATTTTTGAGTGTACATATCCTTTCTACTAATGGTGGGACACGTGTCTCAATCTAAAACACCTACCCAAGATTTATTAAATTTCAACCCATAATTTAAAGACCCACTCAGATTAATTTTAAAACTCACACAAATAACATAATACCCATCCAAAATTATAACCCAAAACACTTCTTCATCTTCTCAAGTTATGTCGACTTCTCTGATCTTCTCAAGAACTTCTGCCCAAGTTATTTAATTTTCCAAGCCATTGTCCATAGAAAATGATCCTGCCAAGCCTAAACGAGCTCCACCATCCACAGGTAATTAATTAAAAGCTTCAATTTCCTTCCCCACCAAAATCCTAGAACTCCCCATTCGCATTCCCAAACTCCACGCCAAACAACTTTTGTCCGCCCTCTTGCCATTGTCAAAGCACGGAAGAAGGTAGTTTAGCTCGGAGATGAAATCTCCAACTTAACCCTCGCCGACGCTCAGAAACTCGTCGAGTATCTTCACGATAAGCTTGGAGTTTCAGCCACGTCTTTCACTCCTGTTGTCGTCATTGCCGCCTTGGTGGAGCAGCAGTAGATGCTCCAGTTGTGGATGAGGAGAGACGAAATTTGACATAGTAATCAATGAATTTTCGAGTTATGCTAAATATGTAATGAAAAGCGAAGAAGACGAGAAGGATACGAGAGACGACACTGGTGAAAGAAGCCATTGAAGAAAAAGTGAGGAAAAGATGAAAGAGACAAGGGTTGAGTTTCGGTTTTTTTCATATGGGTCAGGATGCTTGTGGGTTATAACTTGAGTCAGATGTTTAAGTTATTCGAGTCAGAGATAATTTAATTTTTGGGTAAAAAATAAATAATTTTGGGTAGGTCGTTGAGATGATGCCATATGTCCCGCCGTCTATCATAAGGGTATATATATGCTCCAAAATTTGGACGGTGAGGACATCAGAATCCCGAAAGTATAACGGAGGGTATTTAAATGAGTAAATTTTAGGTTTAGCAAACATAAAAATCATATTTGTATGATATAGCTATAGTTTGCATAATTGTGCTCCATATCAAATTTTATGTTTGCTATGGAGCATCAGATTTGTATAAAAATTGTAGGCAACTTTGATTTGTATAAAATCGCAGGTATCTAATTTGTATAAATCGTAGCGAACTGATTATTTAAAAAAACTTTAACTTTGAACTTCCTATTTTATCCTTACTGAAAAAATTTATAGTCAGACAAACATCTACGGTTTGTTTTAAACTACAAATTTCAAAAGTATTTCTTTCTTACTCAAACTCCATCAGAGTTGAGATCAGAGCTAGCATGGGAAGTATGGGCTCGACAAAACTAAATAGCTTCGGTCCAAACCTTATATATTTGTTGAAAAATTCACTAAATATATATATATATATATATAATAAACTCTAGAACGCACAAACCTCAAATTTTGAATCCATCTTTTATCTCAGTTAAAGTGCATTACATAAATTGGGACGGAGAAAGTAATACTTTGGGAAAACTAACATGTTACACTAAAAACTTGTACAAATGTGGCAGTGTTATATATGGTATGTTCCATACTTCTGAACATCAAGATTCCACTGTGCCACGGATGAGGAATTGGTAACACATGGATTAATCAACTATTTGAAGGATCACTTTGTTTAGAAGCAAGTTATGCGAAATTGGTAACACATGGATTAGTCACAAAGGGTTATAACTATTTATCTCATTCTTATTTCATACACTACTCCGCATAATATATAGAATTTAGCATATCTTATACATGTATTAGTTATGCAGAGAAAAAACTGAAACCAACCAGTGTATTGAACAATACTAAGTTTTAAATGGAAAAAACAAATGAACGAAACATTGTAACTTGAAGGTATTCCAAAGACTTATAGTTCACCAACCATTTAAAAAACTTATAACAAGGAAACTAAGTAATTGTCCCAATTAGTGGAGAAACTGGCAAAGAAGAGATTATGCTATACCAGTAGCTGTTTGGCGGCTTTCATTCTGTTAATAAGCCTGCAAAATCCATATCCAATATCATCTTCATCTCACAATAATCGGAATGAGCATTCTCCAAGGTCTTAAGATCTTCCAATTTTTTCCTCCTCCTTTCCTCTGTTTCCTGCAAGCACAATTTGAAGAGTTTTTCATAATATGCTTCATTTTATTTCTTACTCTCTAACCCAGTCAACCACCTTAAACTCACCGCCTCTCCTTCGTGCATCATCTGCATGACTCTGAAACATTTGTGCCTCTTATTCTTTGATACTTACAAAGCTTCCCAAGCCATCGACCTCATCTTTCTTTGATCGTTTCACTGACCATTCATCTTCAATTGTTTTGATAGTTGTGAAATTAAAGAAGTGATAGCATCGTTTGGACAAGGATCAACATGCCTCATTCTTTTGTCCACTTGAAGAGGTCATGTCAGAGAATGAGGATTTGAGAATAAGGGAGGTTGATGCAGGAAGAAAATTATCTATGGTGTTTCTCTTTTACATGCCCCTTAAGAAAATTAAGACGATTTTTTTTACTATTTTACCCTCGTTTATGTCTTAAAATATAATCTCTCTTCGTTAAATATTTATTCATGTGTTTATAGTCTTTTTAAATCATAACTTATTGAGAATAACTTGTATATTACTCAAAGAGAACAATGGTATAAATACATGGAGAGAATAAGCTAACTATGGTAACTAAATATTCTAATCCCTAAGAATCAGCTCTATTATCTATCTATTTTATTATACAGTGTAACACTCCTCCTCAAGCTGGAACATAGATATTGATCATGCCTAGCTTGTTACAAAGGTAATCAACTCGAGTTCCATTCAACGCTTTTGTAAACAAATCAACTAGTTGCTCTCCTGTCTTTACGTAGCCAGTGGAAATCAAGTTCACCTGAATCATCTCACAAATAAAATGACAATCAACCTCAATATGTTTAGTTCTTTCGTGATACACTGGATTTGAGGCAATATAAAGAGCAGCTTGATTATCACACCAAAGTTTTGCTGGGGTATGATGCTTCAACCCAATTTCAGATAAAAGATGATGTATCCACAAAATCTCACATGTAGACTTTGACATAGCTCTATACTCAGATTCTGCACTGGATCGAGATACAACATCTTGCTTCTTACTCATCCATGATACTAGGTTGCCTCCAAACAAAATACAATAGCATGTAGTAGATCTTCTATCAATCTTGGATCCAACCCAATCAGCATCTGCAAAACACTCAATACGAGTATGACCGTGATTACTATACAATATGCCAAGTCCAGGAGCTCCTTTCAAGTAACATAAATTTTTTTCCAAAGCTTCCCAATGTCCGGCCGTAGTTGCAGACATGAACTGACGTATAACACTTACTGTGAAGGCAATATCAGGACGAGTCATTGTGAGCTAGTTTAACTGGATAACTATCATCTTTCATAAGGTGCACATTGGGAACCATTGGAGTACTACAGGGTTTGGCTGCTAACTTTCCGGTATCTGCAAGCAGGTCAAGATTATACTTTCTCTGAGACAGAAAAATTTCCTTGTTGCTTCTGTTTACTTCTACTCCCAAAAAGTATTTCAACGGACCCAACTCCTTTGTATGAAACCTAGTATGCAAGAAAGTTTTAAGGGAAGATATTCCCATATAATCACTTCTTGTGATGACAATGTCATCAACATATACAACAAGGAGGATAGTGTCGGATGTTGATTGCCGGTAAAATACTGAGTGATCACATTTGCTTATTCTCATCCCAAAATTCTGAACTACCTCACTGAATTTGCCAAACCAAGCTCGAGGACTTTGTTTCAATCCATACAAGGACTTCTTCAAATGCCAAACTTTTCCATACTCCCCCTCAGCAACAAAACCAGGTGGTTGCTCCATATACACTTCTTCTTGAAGATCACCATGAATGAATGCATTCTTGATATCTAAATGATGTAAAGGCCAATTCTTGAAAGCAGCTATAGAAATGAACAAATAGGCAGATGTGAGTTTGGCAACCGGGGAGAATGTATCTGAATAATCTACCCCATATGTTTGAGCATACCCTTTAGCTACAAGTATGGCTTTAAGTCTAGCTATAGATCCATCTGGATTAACTTTACTGTGAAAAACCATTTACATCCCACCGATTTCTTTCCCTTGGGTAAATCCACTAAATCCCACGTGTGGTTTTCCTCTAAGGCATGCATTTCATCAAGCATTGCATCAGACCACCCAGGATGATTCAAGGCCTCTTTTACTAATTTGGGTACAGAAACAGAGTCTAGAGAAACAATTAAAGATCTAGACGTAGAGGATAAGTGGCCATAGGAAACAAAATTACTAATGGAATATGAGTATTTGTAACTACGTGTACCTTTGCGAAGAGCAATTGGGAGGTCAAGATCTTGTGGAGGATCAGAAGAATGAGGATCTGATAACAAAGGAACTGATATAGGATATGTATCATTAGCCTCTCGCCTTCTCGAGTAAACTTGAACAATTGGCGGTCTGGCCACATCAGATGGAGAAGGAGCTTTCGAAACAATAGTCAATTGGTCCTCAATAGAAGAACTGAGAGATGGAGGGACAACATCGACAACATCTGATTCTTTTGTCAAAACACAGGTGACCTGATAGACTAGCCACTTATCTTCCTCCCCCTGACTTGTAGAAATTGGAGGTGCATAGAAGAATGGTGTAGTCTCTGAAAATACCACATCTGTTAACACCAAATATTTGCTAAGTTCTACAGAATAACACTGATACCCCTTTTGGAGGCGATAATAGCCCAGAAACACACACTTCAATGCCTTGGGACCCAACTTGGTAACAGATGGTCGAACATCTCGAACATAGCATGTGCTTCCAAATATCTTAGGTTCCACTGGAAATAGAGACTTGTTTGAAAACATAACATTGTAGCGCACATTACCAGCAAGCACACTAGATGGCATGCGATTAATCAAAAATCAAGTTGTAGAGACCGCATCTGCCCAAAATTGTTTAGGAACCTTCATTTGGAACAGAAGTGCTTGAGCTATATCAAGTAAGTGTCTATTCTTATTCTCAGCAAATCCATTTTAAGAAGGTGTATCGATGCATGAAGGCTGATGGAGAATACCATGTTGTCTCATATACGATTGAAATAATTCCAACATATATTCTTAAACATTGTCACTTCTCAGAATATGTATTGAAGCATTGAATTGTGTCTTGACTTCAGCACAGAAGGCACAAAAGTGAGTAAATACTTCTGAGCGACTTTTCATAAAATAAATCCAAGTCATCCGAGAAAAATCATCCACAAAAGTAACATAGTACTTATGCCCAGTTTTGGAAACAGCAGGACATGGTCCCCAAACATCAGAATGAACTAACTCAAAAGGTGACTCAACTCGCTTATTAACCCTTGGACTTAATGAGCTGCGATGATGTTTTGCAAATCGACATGACTCACATTCTAATGAAAAAATATTCTGGAATTGAGGGCATAACTTCTTTAATAGAGGTAGAGAAGGATGTCCCAATCGGACAATGTGCTTCAAATGGAGACACAACACTAGTGCAGGCAACAAACCGAGGCTCCCATTCATCAAGGATGTAGAGATCGTCAGATACATGTCCTTTTCCAATAACCTGATTCATCTTAAGATCACAAAACAAACAATGATCAGGAAAGAACGAAATAAACAATTAAGGTCTCTGGTAACTTTGCTACCAGAAATCAAATTAAAGGCCAATTTTGGTAGACTTAATACAGATGACAGAGTAATAGAAGAGGTTGGTTTAGCCATCCCATATACAACATTGTTGAAAGTTGATCCATCAGCTACGGTAACCGGAGAGGGTTCTTTGTGTGCTTGAAAGCAAGAAAAAATATTAGGATTACCTGTCATGTGATTTGTGGCACCTGAATCAATCACCCATTTATTTGAAGAGGTGATAAGACATGTTTTATTTGATTCAACAAAGGAATTAACTGAAGTGGATTCGAGTTTTTGTGGTATTGAGAGAATTTAGCAAACTCCTCCGCTAAAATTAGGACCATTTTGTTGGACTACAAGCACCAACAACTTTAGACCTTTGAATTCTCTGATTATAGTCGGTCATTTTCCCAACAAATCCAACCAGATTATATCCTAAAATCAGACAATACCCAAGATATGTTACATAATCAATTTACAACTGCACAATATTGTATATATGGTAGTCTAGCTGATTTGTAGGGATTTGATTATTTAATTTCCATAGTTTGTTAGTACTCTTTATGTATTTATATCATTGTAATCATTGAGCAATAAACAAGTTATTCTCTCCAAACCTTATCAATAATATGGTATCAGAGCCTTGTCGGATTAGAAAGTGTAGTATGTCGAACTTCACGGCTGGTCGTCGCCAGAATTAGCCAGACGTGGAGGCGCATGTGTGGACCAATATTGGTCTGGATTCCTGATTTGTGACGCCTTGAAATTCTCAGTCGACTTATGGTAGTCTTCTGGATATTGGACCAAGTTTTGAAGAATAATCATCAGCAACCAGGTTCTGTGATTTCTTTTGGTTATATTTGAGTTCGAATTTCTTTGTCTGCCTCTTTGATCTATTTTGAGCTGCAACGTTGTTTGAATTTTGTTGCTGTTGTTCGAATTTTATTCTCCACTGTTCAATTAGTTTCACATCTGGATCATTTGGGTATTTCATATTTTATTTTCTAGACCATCTCTAGAACAACTGGGTGTTTCAGTCTATTTGAGTTTGAACCCTTTAGGTGAGAGTTGGTTGCTTCATTGTTAAGACCTTTATATATGAGTGGAGCTCTTTTTGAGTTGATTCAAACAATCTGACTTGTTGGCGTGGACAGAATTGTTGGGATAACATTTTGGTGCGAAGCTTTGGCAGCTTCTCTAGCATTCTAATCGGAGAGCTTTGGCAATTTCTCTATTATTCAGATTTGATATAGTGAGTTTGGGGAAATGACCGCTTCAAGTTCATTATATGATAAAAAGGTTTTGGTTTCGGCGGAAGAATTTGCTAAAATCTCTCAATATCATAAATCAGTGAAGGCACCCACTTCAGCTAATGCTTTTATGGAGTCATCTCTTATCACGTCTTCAAATTAATGGGTGATTGATTAAGGTGCAACAAATCACATGACAGGTAATCCTAATGTATTTTATAGCTTTCAATCTCACAAAGCACCCTCTTCGGTTACTGTAGCTGATAGATCAACTTGCAACACTGTTGGATATGGGATTGTTAAACCAACATCATCTATTACCCTGTCATTTGTATTAAGTCTACCAAAGTTGTCCTTTAATTTGATTTTTGTTAGCAAAGTTACCAGAGACCTTAATTTCTATATATCTTTCTTTCCCAATCATTGCTTGTTTCGTGATCTTACAACAAATCAGATTATTGGTAAAGGACATGTATCTGATGATCTCCATATCCTTGATAAATGGGAGCCTCAGTCTGTAGCCTGCTTAAGTGTCGTGTCTCCGTTTTGAAGCACATTGTCGATTGGGCCATCCCTCTCTACCTCTGTTAAAGAAGCTTTGTCCTCAATTTCAGAATATTTCTTCACTAGAATGCGAGTCATGTCGATTTGGAAAACATCATCGCAACTCAGTAGGTCCAAGGGTTAATAAACGGGCTTAGTCGGCTTTTGAGTTAGTTCATTCTAATGTTTGGGGACCATGTCCAGTCACTTCAATCATATTTGGTATTCTCCACCAGTCCTTATGTGTTGATACACCCTCTCAAAATGGAGTTGCTGAGAGGAAGAATAGATATCTACTTGAGACAGCTCGGGCACTTTTATTCCAGATGAAGGTTCCTAAATAATTTTGGGCAGATACGGTCTCTACAACCTGTTTTCTGATTAATTGCATGCCATCTACTGTGCTTGTTGGTAATACACCTTATAGTGTTCTTTTTCCTAATAAGTCATTATTTTCGATGGAACCGAAGGTGTTTGGAAGTACATGTTATGTTCAAGATGTTCGACCATCTATTACCAAGTTAGATCCTAAGGCATTGAAATGTGTTTTTCTAGGTTATTCTCTCCTTCAGAAAGGGTATCAGTGTTATTTTACTGAACTTGGTAAATATCTTGTGTCAACTGATGTGGTAATTTTAGAGACTACACTATTTTTCTATGCACCTCTTAATTTTATAAGTCAGGGGGAGGAAGATGAGTGGTTAGTCTATCAAGTCACTCATGTTTTAACAAAACAATCTAATGTTGTTCCTCCATCTCTCAGTCCTTCTGTTGATCACCACCCAACTGTTGTACCTTCAGTACCTGATCCATCTGTGGTAGCAAGACCACCAATTGTTCAAGTCTATTCAAGGAGGTGAGAGACTGATGATACTTGTCTTGCACTGTTCGATCACTTGATCCTTCAGAAAATCTTGACCTTCCTATTGCTCTTCACAAAGGTACACGCACTTGCAAATCCACATATTCTATTGCTAATTTTGTTTCCTATGACCGCTTATCCTCCACGTCTAGATATTTGATTGCTTCTCTAGACTCCATATATGTACCCAAAATAGTGAAAGAGGCTTTGAACCATCCAGGATGGTCTAATGCAATGTTAGATGAAATACATGCCTTAGAGGAAAATCACACATGGGATTTGGTGGATTTACCAAAGGGAAAGAAACCAGTGGGATATAAGTGGGTCTTCACAGTTAAAGTTAATCCAGATGGTTTTGTAGCAAGACTTAAGGCTAGACTTGTGGCAAAAGGGTATGCACAAATATATGGGGTAGATTATTCAAACACCTTCTCTCCAGTTGCCAAACTCACTTCTGTTCGGTTGTTCATTTCTCTAGCTGCTTCTGAGAATTGGTATTTGCATCAGTTAGATATCAAGAATGCATTGCTTCATGGTGATCTTCAGGAGGAAGTTTATATGGAGCAACCACCCGGTTTTGTTGCTCAAGGGGATTATGCGAAAGTTTGTCATTTTAAGAAGTCATTGTATGGCTTGAAGCAAAGTCCACGAGTTTGGTTTGGCAAGTTTAATGAGGTAGTTCAAGCTTTTGGGTTGAAAATGAGCAAATGTGATCACCTAGTCTTCTATCGGCAATCAACATTTGGCTCTATTCTCCTTGTTGTTGATGTTGATGACATTGTCATCACATGAAGTGATTATGCGGGGATTTCTTCCCTTAAGTGTTTCATACATACCAGATTTCAAATGAAGGATCTGGGCCCGTTAAGATACTTTTTGGGAGTAGAAGTAAATAGAAGTAAGAAGGGAATTTTTCTGTCTCAGAGAAAGTATATTCTTGACCTGCTTGCTGACACTGGAAAGTTGGGAGCCAAACCTTGTAGTACTCCAATGGTTCCCAATGTGCATATTATGACAAATGATAGTGATTCTTTTGATGATCCAGAGAAATATAGAAGGTTAGTTGGGAAGCTTAAACTACCTTGTTGTGACTCGTTCGGATATTGCTTTTGCAGTTTGTGTTGTTAGCCAGTTTATGTCCACGCCTACGATTAAACATTGGAAGCTTTGGAACAGATTTTGTGTTACTTGAAAGGATCCCCTGGACTTTGGCGTATTGTATAGCAATCAAGGTCATACTGTGTTGAGTGTTTTACATATGCTGATTATGTTGGATCCAAAATTGATAGGAGTGTTTGTTGGAGGGAACTTAGTTTCATGGAGAAGTAAGAAGCAAAGTGTTGTATCTCGATCTAGTGTAGAATCCGAGTACAGAGCTATGTCACAGTCTACTTGTGAGATTATATGGATACATCATCTTTTAACAGAAATTGGCATAAAGCATTATACACCAGCTAAGCTCTGGTGCGATAATCAAGCTGCTCTTCATATTGCGTCAAATCCGGTGTATCATGAAAGAACTAAACATATTGAGGTCGATTGTCATTTTATTCGTGAGAAGATTCAGGAAAAATTAATTTCCATCGATTACGTAAAGACAGGAGAGCAACTAGCTGATTTGTTCACAAAAAACGTTAAATGGAACTCGAGTTGATTACTTTTGTAACAAGCTGGGCATGATCAATATCTATGCTCCAGCTTGAGGGGATGTTACAGAATCAATTTACAGCTACACAATATTGTATATATGGTAGTCTAGCTGATTTGTATGGATTTGATTATTTAGTTTCCATAGTTAGTTAGTACTCTTTATGTATTTATATCACTGTAATCATTGAGCAATAAACAAGTTATTCTCTCCAAACCTTATCAATAACAGACAATAACCTATTTTGGAACAATAAGCAATGTAATTGTTCTTCCCCACACCAATTCCACTCAAGGCTAGCTATCCAACTAATCAGAGACCCAAAAATAACTCCTGATAAATCAGAAAATCATCAAATAAAGATCCAAGTAAAAGTGTTGATTGAAGAGCAAAACCTGATGATGCAGATGTTGCCCGACACAGAGAGATGACCAGATTATTGGTCAGAAATGGGAAACTCTCTCAAATCGTGGTCTGCTGAACAAACAACTACCAAATCCCTACTGTAAATGTCACTGCGACATTGGAACAACAAGCAAATTGAATTTCTAATGCAGCACGCATAAATTTCTGATGCAGCACCACTACTGCAGTCACACTGGAAAGGGTACTGATGGAACGTGAGGCTCACACAAGTAACTTCTAGCCGTCGACATCTAGGGGTTTAAGATCGTGGGAAGTATCTTCTTCCTAAGTGGGTGGTGACAGAAATTTTAGAGCTCTCAATCACTTTCGGTGAAACTATAGTTGATTTCGGCGAAGTGACAGTGACTTCCGGCGAAGACAAAATACCAACTCAGACATTGGCTCTGATACCATGTAAATCATAACTTATTGAGAATAACTTGTATATTACTCAAAGAGAACAATGGTATAAATACATGGAGAGAATAAGCTAACTATGGTAACTAAATATTCTAATCCCTAAGAATCAGCTCTATTATCTATCTATCTATATTATTATACATATTCTATAACAGTCTTCAAGAACCCAATAGTCTATGTTCTATTTTCCTACTTATAAGCATGTTGATTGTTTTTCATTTTCATTGTAGTCAAACTTCTATAAATTCTTGAATGAACGGGGGACATATGGATTGTGCTGGGGATTTGGAGCACGCAGAGAAGCACCACAATTGTTAGTATTGTAGGCGTATAAATGTTGAGGAGGTTCAGGGTTCTATTCGTTGGATGTGTATGGTTAAAACGGCCAGGCCAGACGAGGTCCCAGAGGAGTTTTAGAAGAGCACAGGTTGGGCAGGTATGGTGTAGCTTGTTTAATCTTGTTTTCAAGACTGCGAGGATGCCCAAAGTATGAAGATGGAGTACAATGATTCTGTTGTACAAGAACAAGGCTGACATTTAGAATTTTAACAACTATCGGGGAATCAAGCTACTAAACCATACTATGAAGGTGTGGGAGAGAGTGGTGGAGATGAGAGTAAGGAGGGATGTGGCTATTTTCGAGAACCAGATCGGATTCATGCCGGGGCACGCTACTACATAAATCATTTGTCTCGTAAGGAGGGAGGAAGTAGGACTTTCATATGCTTAGAAGCTAGCTCAAGATATATTCTTTTGGAAATTGGTTTTGTGCTTCAAGGAGATATCAATTACTGAGATAATCTGTCAGGAAAGAGTTTATAGTGACAAATTACACAGTTATACTTACATATATTAGAAAATTCACACATGAGATGATTACGGAAGTAATCACCTTGCTATAGGTAAATAAAAAAAGTTTCTATAAGTAGTATTGTAGGCGTATAAATGTTGAGGAGGTTCAGGGTTCTATTCGTTGGATGCGTATGGTTAAAACGGCCAGGCCAGACGAGGTCCCAGAGGAGTTTTAGAAGAGCACAGTCAGGGCAGGTATGGTGTAGCTTGTTTAATCTTGTTTTCAAGACAGCGAGGATGCCCAGAGTATGAAGATGGAGTACAATGATTCTGTTGTACAAGAACAAGGCTGACATTTAGAATTTTAAAAACTATTGGGGAATCAAGCTACTAAACCATACTATGAAGGTGTGGGAGAGAGTGGTGGAGATGAGAGTAAGGAGGGATGTGGCTATTTTCGAGAACCAGTTTGGATTCATATCGGGACTTTCTACTACAAAAGTCATTCATCTCATAAGGTGGGGAAGAAGGACCTATATATGGTTAGAAGCTAGCTCAAGATATATTCTTTTGGAAATTGGTTTTGTGCTTCAAGGAGATATCAATTACTGAGATAATCTGTCAGGAAAGAGTTTATAGTGACAAATTACACAGTTATACTTACATATATTAGAAAATTCACACATGAGATGTTTACGGAAGTAATCACCTTGCTATAGGTAAATAAAAAAAGTTTCTGTAAGATTAGAGTCACTTACCTCATATTTTTGCTCTTATTAACAGAGTTGGTGAGGCTTATGTTCTTGATATCATGGAATTTATATACATTCCTGTAACTAACCTCAGAGGTTCTTGGTGAGTTTAAAAATGATGTCGGTCCTTCTGATGCACTAGGTTACTCCTGAGTACCACTTCGCAATGCATCATCTAGTCATCATTATGTGCTGTCTTTTGATGTTGATTTATTTTCATGTCATCAGCACATGAAATATGCTTACCTGGGCTCCGATATGCTGGTGGTAAACATGGCAAATGGTGGGTCGAAACATGTGGAAGCTATCTGATCAAGAGATACATTAAGAGAAGCAATGGAACTGTTACGAAACATGACATTCTCGATGCCACTGACATATTAGTCCCACGTTGGTGGAATAATCGGTTTCAGCATAGTAGCTATACAATACTTAACCTCATATATGCAAATCATCAACTCGTCCATGATATTAAGGTTAGCAATTTTCTTCTTTTCTCATTTGACAATAGTAATTTTACAGTGTCCAACCTAAAAAAATTTACATAATTTTGAATTATTGACACGAGACTGTATTGACAATCTTGATTAAATTGTACGATTGTTTCATTTGCGAGTACTTTACGTCAAGACTACATGGAACAGGATCACCATTGTTCAGAGACTACTACTAGTATATGTGAGACTAGA
>NW_006239084.1:1197098-1201481 GCF_000226075.1 Solanum tuberosum | reverse complement strand
TGCAAATTTTATTCTTCTAGATATAATGGTTAGTGGTTAGTCTGGTGATTCGTGGGGAAGAGGCTCGGGATATTTGAAATGTTTGGAGAATAGGGATGGAGGAAATGCACATAAGCTTACTAGGCAAGAGAATTGCAGAAAAGGAACCATTCGATCAGTTCATAGGAGGTTTAGGCAAGTTTTCTGGACTTCAACGCACTAAACATATTACTGATTTTTAAGAGTATTTTGCATGAGATTTTGAAGAAAAATAGAGAAAAAATATGAACAAAAAAGTAGATACTCAAAATCAAAAATCTCTGGAGACAATAATCACTATCAGATTACATTTACAAACTACTTTGAAATTATCCTCAGACACAACAAACCATTTTTTGTCATTTTGCTAATGTCTACCTGTAAAGACAGATAGGATTTTGATTTTTATGCTTTGGTATAAAAAAGGTGTGAAAATATTTTTACTCAGAGAGAAAATTCAGAAGTTCTTCCTTCCAATCTGTAAGTTTTTAATCTCTCTGCAAATTTTATTCTTCTAGATATAATGGTTAGTGGTCAGTCAGATGATTCGAGGGGAAGAGGCTCAGGATATTTGAAACGTTATGGAGGAAATGCACATAATCTTACTAGGCAAGAGAATTGCAGAAAAGGAACTATTCGATCAGTTCATATCAGGTTTAGGCCAATTCGTGATGGTGGTGTTGCATTGTCAAACCATGTTGGTGGAACTTTTAATCTTGACAATTGAGTGGTCAATAAGGAAACATGTAGTGATCGTATTCATAGGAATACAAGCTCGGATAACAATTCATTTTTTCTATCCGACTTGCTTGCGAGACCTAGAACTGTTGATTGTCAGCAAGTGAGTTCGAGGCAAAGAGGCTCGGGATACTTGAAATGTTTGGAGAAAAGGGATGGAGGAAGAGCATATGAGCTTTCTAGGCAACAGAAAATACTTAGAAGAATAGTGTCAGAGCCTATTCCTGTTATGGCTCAGATTGTGCAACAGCTTGGTGATGAAACAGTTGAATCAACAAAAGAATACTTGAGGAACCTAATTACAATGCCGGAAAGGAAATATGAGTTTTTTAGCCTTCAAAACAGACTTGATTAGAGATCTAATCTTACCAATCAGACTCTTGAACTGCCATAAGATCCAACTAGAATTTTTGGTTGCAATAAGAACAGGTCTTGGAAGCTTCTTATCTGAAAACACCCGCCTTTTAACATCGGAATTGATTGAAATTTTCTTACTTGAAAGGCAGGTGTCATAACATAAATTGCAGGAGGCTTTTTCCTGTTGAGGATTGCGTCTGTAAGATTTGTTCAACGAAGAAGGGATTCTGCAGCGAATACATGTGTCTTGTGTGTCTGAACTTCGACTGTGCCAATAATACTTGCAGTTAGGTAGGCTGTGATGCATGCTTCCATTGGTGTCATGTTGTTTTTGGTATTCGTCGAAATCTTATAAAGCCAGGTCCAAGTCTCAAAGGCCCTTTTGGGACAACCGAGATGCAATTTTACTGTCTGGGATTTGGTCATGCCTCGGAAATGTTTGGCTTCGTTAAGGACGTGTTCATGTCTTGTGCCAAGGAATGGGTGAGGAAACTCTGATGAAAGAGCTTGATTATGTTCAGAAAATCTTCCAAGGGGGTGAAGATCTTAAAGGCAAGGAGTTACATCTTAAAGCTGATGTCTTGCATACTAAGCTAGTTACAAAGCTAGTTTACAATGGTCTGAATGTGAAATCATCTTTGTAACTAGCTTTGTATGCAAGACATCAGCCTTAACATGTAACTCCTTGCCTTTAAGATCTTCACTCCCTCGGAAAATTTTCCGAACATAATCAAGCTCTTTCATCAGGGTTTCCTCACCCTATTCCTTCGCACAAGACATGAACATGTCCTTAGCAAAGCCAAACATTTCCGAGGCATGACCACACCCAGACTATAAAATTGCATCTCGGTTGTCCCGGAAGGGCCTTTGAGACTTGGACCTGGCTTTAAAAGATTTCGATGAATACCACAAACAGTATGACACCAATGCAAGCATGCATCACAGCCTACCCAACTGCAAGTATTATTGGCACAGTCGAAGTTTAGGCACACAAGACACATGCATTTGCTGCAGAATCCCTTCTTTGTTTAACAAACCTTGCAGACGCAATCCTCAACAGGTAAAAGCCTCCTGCAATTAATGTTTCTGACACCTTTCAAGTAAGAAAACTCCAACCAATTCCGATGTTAAAAGGCGGTTGTTTTCCGATAAGAAGCTTCCTAGACCTGTTCTTATTGCAACCAAAAATTCTAGTTGGATCTTACTGACAGTTCAAGTGAGTCTGATTGGTAAGATAAGATCTTTCATCAAGTCAGTTCTAAAGGCTAAAAAACTCGTATTTCCTTTCCGGCATTGTAATTAGGTTCCTCAAGTATTCTTTTGTTGATTCAAATGTTTAATCACCAAGCTGTTGCACAATCTGAGCCATAACAGGAATAGGCTCTGACACTATTCTTTTAAGTATTTTTTGTTGCCTAGAAAGGTTATATGTTCTTCCTCCATCCCTTTTCTCCAAACGTTTCAAATATCCCAAGCCTCTTTACCTCGAATCACTTGACTGACCATCAACAATTCTAGGTCTCGCAGGCAAGTCGGATAGGATCAAAAATGAATTGTTATCCGAGATTGTAGTCCTATGAATAACGATCACTAGATGTTTCCTTATTGACCACTCGACTGTCAAGATTAAAAGTTCGACCAACATGGTTTGACAATGCAACACCACCGTCGCCAATTGGCCTAAACCTGCTATGAACTGATCGAATAGTTCCTTTTCCGCAATTCTCTTGCCTAGTAAGCTTATGTGCATTTCCTCCATCCCTACTCTCCAAATATTTCAAATATCCCGAGCCTCTTCCCCACGAATCACCAGACTAACCACTAACCATTATATCTAGAAGAATAAAATTTGCAGAGAGATTAAAGAACTTACATATTGGAAGGAAGAACTTCAGAAATTTGTCCTCTAAATTTTCTCTAAAAAGCATAAAAGCAAAATCCTATCTCTCTCATAGGTGATTATCAAGTCACTACATTTTACCATGATTAAACAGGAAAAGTGATATGTACATGCTCAAATCACACACTAGCCTGACTGAAGTTCAAAGAATAAGTATAAGAAAATATTTATTAGGTACTTCAGGAAACCATAGAGGGTATAAGTAAATTATAATGTAATCAAGTTTTGAGCTCGGACAAACAAAACATGCATTTCTCTTCAAACTAGTACCAACATAGGTGGTCAATATTAAAGTCACATACAAACTATGGTTTGTTTTAGACCACAAATTTCAAAAGTATTTCTTTCTTTCTTAAACTCCATCCGAGTCAAGGTCAAAGCTAGCTCGGGAAGTACGGGCTTGAAAAAACCCAATATCTTCCATCTGAACCCTACATATTTTCTGAGAAGTTCCCTAAATATGTATGTACAATAAACTCTAGAACTCATAAACATCAACTTTTGGATCTGCCTCTTTAGCAAAAGGTGATCCGTGGCTGAACATCAAGACTCCATCTGTGCCAAAGGCTATCCATGGCTGTATTAATATAGAATATGGTTTTCCAAAGTCAAAAGTGAACATCTACACAAATTTCATAAGAATAAGCCACTTAGCTAAAATCAAACTAGTCAACTATTTGAAGGATCACTTGGCTTATAAGCAAGTTATGAAGTGATTAGTTATGAAGTGATTAGTTATGCAAAGATTATTAATGGAGGGAACAGTAATGCTTGGTTTACTCAATGCATTACTAAACCCCACATTCTTATTTCATACTCTATCCAGCATAAAATACTATATAAATTCCAGCATACCTTATTTAGGTATAAGTTATGCAGAAAAGAAAACTAGAGCTAACCATTGCATCAATAAAAGAACTTAAAGGTATTCCAAAGACCTATAATAGTTCATCGACCATTTACTTAAATCAATGAAATTAAGTAAAAAACAAAAAGACTTGCAACAAAAAAAATTAAGTAGTTGTAACAGTTACTTGAGAAATAGTCAAAGAAGAGATTAGGTTATACCAGTAGCTGTTTGGCTGTTTCCTTTCTACTAAACAAGCCTGAAATTTCCATATGCAATTGCATTTTCATTCGCTGTAATCGCAATGTAAATTCTCCAACCTATTGAGCTCTTGAGCTCTTCCAACTCCTTTTCTCAGTTTCCAGCAAGCACATTTTGCAGGGTCATTCAGAATATTCTTCCTCCAGTGTCTATCTCTTTGGCCTTGCCAGATGCCTCAAACTCCCTACCGATCCTAGTGCATCATTTGCATGACTCTGAATCGTTCATGCCTCTGCTTCTTTGATCCTCACAATGTTTTCCA
>NW_006239084.1:1188797-1195712 GCF_000226075.1 Solanum tuberosum | reverse complement strand
ATTATATAGAGAAAATAAAGATTACACATCCCTAAAGATCCGCCATTCCTATCCCTAAAGATCATCTATTCTATCTATACAAATCTGCCATTGAATCCCTCTAAATCTGCCTTGCTATCCCTCCAAATCAGCTATTCTATCACAATATTTATTCATATGATTCTACAACAAATGTATATGATCATGCTAATTTATATCACTATATAATTACATTAATATATACAATCATTTAGTTGTCTATCATGCTAACAGTGCATCATTTGCATGACTCTGAATCGTTCGTGCCTCTGCTTCTTTGATCCTCACAATGTTTTCCAGGACATCTACATCATCTTTCTTTGATGGTTTCACGGACCATTCATCTTCAATTTTGGTAGGTGTGAAAGAAACGTTAACATCATTTGGAAAATAATAAGCAGGCTGTAAGAAATGCAATTCTTAAGAATGAAAAACATTCAACAGGCTTATAAGTAGGAAAATAGAAAATATATGAAAAGTGCAACTAGGATATAAATCATTCTAACAAGTACAAACACCATGAACAATTTAATAAACTTTCCCAGAGACTATAGGTTTCTTGAAGACTACCAACATATTTAATGAAGAGAGATTATATCATAAGACATAAATGCGGGGAAAATAGTCAAAATCACTTCTTAATTAATGTTTCCTTAAGAGGCGTGTAAAAGAAAAACACGACAGATAATTTGAGATGTAGCTATGTACGCCAACAAAGATTCAAATTTACTCAAGTAATAATTTGAAGCATTCTCCCATGAAGAAATTATATCCAACAACTGATGAAAAGGTCCAACTATACTCCTACACCAATTCTTCCATGGTGGAAAACGGTTAGTGGGTGAGGTATATTTGATACAAATGATATTGATGGGGTTTCTAACAAGCTGAAATGTAAACAAATGATATATATAAGACAATCACAAACATAAAGGGTATTTTTTTTCAACTTTTTCTTATAAAACTGTTTTTATTAAGTACTTGAAATAAACTTTATGCCTCCAGGTCAATTTCACCACTTCTCACTTAATTACTTAATGCATATTTATTAAATACCGGCTGGAACATGGATAGCGACCCTTCATGACTAGGGCACAGGAAATAAGGAATATTGTTGTTTACTTCCCCATCCATAAGTTCTATTACAACGTATAAAGTTAGATTCAGAATTCAAAGTTGATGAGTGAAAGCTTCATTGAAAGATCTACTTCTTAATTAATAAGCAATATATGTAACTGCTCTATCATTTCACTAATCGTTATTACCATGACGACCTTTTTATGTTTGCTAGTGGCTATATATTGTCCGTTTTGACCATCTTATTCCCCAGGGCGCGAACGTAGACAGGGTTGAGGTGGCTCCATGGTATGCCCTAATTGGGATCACCACCTTCTTCATGGTAATAGTAGTTGCAAAGACACGTTTGACACAAAAATTCAAAGGCTATCCATGGCATTCTTAATAGGACAACACAAATTTCATAACAATAAGCTACAAATAGTCAACTATTTAAAGGATCACTTGGTTTAGAAGCAAGTTATGCAAGGATTGATAACGCACAAATTAGTCATGAAGGGTTATTTGTTATTACTAATCCTCACATTCTTATTCCATACACTATCCCGTGTAAAATAATGTATAGATTCCAGCATACCTTATATTGGTATTAGTTATGCGGAAAAAGAAAACGGGAACCAACATTGTATTGAATAATGTTAAGTTTTATATGGAAAAAATAAATCAAACCAAACATTGAATTGAATAATGTTAAGTTTTATACATATGGAAACAATAAATCAAACCAAACATTGAATTGAATAATATTAAGTTTATATGGAAAAATAATCAAATCAAACATTATAACTTGAAGGTATTCCAAAAACTTATAATCATTCACCAACCATTTACTATATAAAAAGTTGCAACAAGAAAACAAAGTAACTGTCATAATTACTTGAGAAATAAGCAACTAAGAGATTAGGTTATACCCATAGCTTTTTGGAATGAACATTCTCCAAGATCTTAAGCTCTTCCAAGCACAGCTTGGGGAGTTTTCATAAACATTTTCTGCTTCTTTGATCCATAGAAAATCGACCTCATCTTTCTTCGATCGTTTCACTAATCATTCATCTTCAATCGTTTTGCTAGCAGTGAAAAAAGTGTTAACATCAATTGGAAAAGAATCAACAAAGCCTCATATCTTTTCATCTGATTGAAGAGCGTATGTCATAAAATGAGGATTTGAGAATAAGAGAGCAATACTTGGAAATCACTCAACCTCTAATTCTTCTTAATTCATAGAGGTTAAAGAAGAGCAATACTTGAAACATCAGACAAGGTTCAATTTTTGTTTTCTTGAAAACCTCATTTTCAGCCTCACTTTTAGACAAATATTCACTTTCTCAACTAATCCTTCCCAAGATTATCCTTTTTTTTTTAAACCCAATTTGGAATTTTCACAAAGATGGCCTAAAGTCTCAATCTTTTCCATGTTTGATGTTTGATTTAGTTAGGGTTTTGTTCTGATTTTCTTACCATATTTTAGTTTTAGAGCTCGTTTGGATTGGCTTAAAAAAATTAGATTTTAAGTCAAAAATAAAAGTCAAACTTAAATAACATTTAAGTCAAAAAATAAAAAATAAAGGGAAACCTACTTTTGGTTTTTGACTTATTTTAAATCATTTTAAACTTATTTTAAGTTATTTGTAACCTTGTCAGACATTATCTAAATTATTGTAAGTCATTTTTTGACTTATTTTAAGTTATTTTTATATTTGTCAAACATTTCAAAAGTTAAAAACTGTTGACCAACTTTAAAGCCAATCAAAACACCCTCTTAATCTTTGTTGGAAGAAACTCAAAGTATTACCATAAATATTGTTTTACTTTTCCTGAAAAGAAAATATAATTATCTTTCATATTTGATTATTTTTTCCTTAGAATAAAAGTTTGAAACTCTATTAATTGAAGACTCCTCTTCTCGTACTAACAACACAAGAGCATCCACAATGTAGACATTTAAGAGTTTTGTTTATGGGAGATTTTTCTCTCAAAAGTTTTAATATTTTTTTTTTTATTAGTTTTTCATATGTATGCCGGTTGGCTAAACTATATAATAATATTATGTTTTTATTGTAAGCTTTTGTCACCTAATTTATCACCGTCTTGATTTGCAATTATAAACTTTCACATAACGCCCTAATTCTTACGTATCCAAATACCCAACAAATTTATCAAGAAAATTAATACCCTTTTCTTGACTGTCTATATTTTTTACATTTTTTCATCAGGTTTATTGTTGTAGTTGTTTTCACTTGAATTACTTTATATCCCTCAATTTTGGATTAAAAATCAAACTCTCCTCAACTTTGAATGATATTTATGTCTATTTTATTTTGGGAAAATTATTTATATACACACATTTACTTACCTTAATATCCATTTATCCCTACCTTTTTTTAAAAATTCAAAAATCCCTTAATTCCCTCAATTTATAAAATCTTTCGGATACATAAATATTTCACTCATATTTTCAGCCTACACCCACATTTTCCACTCCCCCATTTTATCCCTAAATTATCTCCACTTCTTTAGCAGTTACAAATTTCAAATTCATTTTGATTTTCAGGATGTGTCTCTTTCAAGTTTATCAATTAATCTATTTTTGATTTTCAAATCTTCTTTATTTCCAATTAATGATTTCAAATTATTCAAGAGGTAGATTTCTTTCCATCACTTCAATTTTTGATTTCTTTTATTATTATTTTTTAATTTTTTCATCTTAAAAAAAAAAATTACCTCCGCCCCCTGCCCTCATTGAAATCTTATTGAACCTTTGCAATTTTACTTAATCATATTGTCGTTGAAATTTTTTCTTGAAAAATATTTATTTTCTTTTAATGTTTCTACTATTGAAAAACGTCCAAAAAAAAGAAGAAGAAAATTGGATCTGCCATAGCACGGCCATCACTATCAAAGATACAGATTATTAATGTATCTTGTTTATTTTGAGTCTTACATTAGTCTTTGTTACTGTTATCATTGATCTGATATATCACTGCTACAATAACCTTTGTTTTATGCAATGTATAATGTTCATATTTAAGGTATTGATACATAACTCTAATGTTATTGAATCTTTGATTAGTGTTTATCATGTTCAATATAAATGTACTTGATACATAAACTTTGTGTTATTTATCACACACACTAAAAAGAATCTATTTTGGAACAATTACATGTATATTGTATTTTTTTTAATTTTAAAATATAGTATTTCTCAAACAAAATAAGATACATAAATAATAATGTATCATATTAGGGGTGTGCATCGGTCGGTTCGGTTTTATAAATTATCGGTTCGATTTATCGGTTTTCAATTTTTAAATACACTAAACCAATAACGAACCAATAAGATAATTTTTTATCGGTTTTCGGTTTATCAGTTTTCGGTTTATCAGTTTTGATCCTTAACGGTTCAGTTTTCGGTTTAACCAATAAGAATATGTTTATAAAACAAATATATGACTTCTCTAATAAATTTGACACGACAAGACAATAATGTAACTTTACAAAAGCTCATAAAATAGAAATAATAATAACAAACATGAAAAGAACTATATATGTGTAACACAAAGAGAAATAAAGAGGAATATGATTCTTACTTTAGGTTTTGGCGATTTGTATAATGTAAAGTTAATTATGAACTCAAAGTCACAGCGAAGTATGAATTGATAGCTAAATGACAAGGACATAACTATTAAGATATTGAAATTAATATTTATTAATATGTATGTATATGTAAAATTATTAAATCACTATAGTCTTAACTCTTAATGGGTTATCGGTTTACCCAATAACCCAATATTGAAAACCAATACCGAACCGATAACCCAATAAATTTTTTTATAAAACCATTAAGAAACAGTTAACCCAATAACCCAATAACAATAAACCAATAACACTTCTTTCGGTTCGGTTTATCGGTCGGTTCGATTTTTGCACACCCCTATATCATACACTAATTTTTTAGTTATGATACGTAAATTCAAATTTATACTAAATGTATCTGATACATAACAATTACCGAACAATAATGTATTGATCTCAAACTTAAAATCTTATGGGCAACACTTTCTTATTTAATGTATCTAGTAGAAATACAACACTTATCAATTTAAATTGAAAGGATCTTCATAATCTCAAACAAAATAAGATACATAAATAATAATGTATCATGCACTAACTTTTTAGTTATGATACGTAAATTTGAATTTATACTAAATGTATCTGATACATAACAATTACCAAATAATAATGAATCGATCTTAAACCTAAAACCTTATGGGCAACACTTTCTTATTTAATGTATCTAGTAGAAATACAACACTTATCAATTTAAATTGAAAGAATCTTCATGATGTATCTTCTCAAAAATTTCGATAATTTTGAATCAAAATTGAAAGAATCTTCAATGAACTAGGAGAATAATTTTGAAACTCAAAATTTTCAACAATTTTGAATCAAAACGGAAAGGATCTTCAATGAACTGGAGAAGAATTTTGAATCTCAAATTTTTCGACAATCTTGAATCAAAATCGAAAGGATATTCGATGAACTTGAAGATTCACAAAAGAAAATCGTTTGTGCAACAACAATTCCATCACTTTTGTATCCTTCATAACTCACCTCGCTTATACAAAATTTCGACAAAGTTTTTATGAAACAGAGAGAACAATGAACAAGATGGAGAAATTTAATTTTTTAATTTTTTGGTTTGTTACACTATAGGATTTTGAATTCTTGACAGTAATTTGGAATGGAATAACGTAATTTATGTGATCTTAATTTGATTTTCAGCTCTTTTTCCCCCCATAATTAGTGCAACAAATGGATACCATGAGATCATAATTTGATTTTACAGCTTTTTTTTGCCTTAATAAGTGCAACGGATTGATACATAATATATCAACAATAATGTATCCGGATCCTTAATTATGTATCTGAAATGCCTAAAAAATATGGAATTTATGTAATTACAAAAAGAATAGGGATAGAAGGTAATTTAGGTTTTACACTATGGTATTTATGTAATTTATACTTTTATTTTTGACACTTCTTATATTATTAGATACAAAAGTCCAGGAAAGTTCGGGCCCAATATATATTAGTTTAGTGATTTTAATTTATGTGATACATATAAAGTTAGAAGATTCAATTAAATTTTTAAATATTATTGTTGTTAATTATTTCTATTATATTTTTCGTACTTTTCAAATAATATTTGTGGCATACATATGTGATATTTTGACAGTTAATTAATTTTTAATATATTTTTAAAAATATTTTAAGTTATTAATTATTGTGATTTATGTGGTACATGGGAAATTTTGAGAGTTAATCAATTTTTTAATATATATATAGCTTAAGTACATCATTTTAAAATAATATATGTTATTTCCCCGATCCCAATTTGTCACGACCCGAGCCTACACCCTGGACGTGGCCGGCACTCGAAAACCATTGCTGGTCCCCAAGCGAACCCTCATCCTGGCTGACTACAAGCGGAAAACTAACTCAAGCATACAAAGCTTAAAAACTGAAATACAAAGCTTTAACTCAAATGAAAAACTCTGAATAAAATAATATATTCAACTCGCCATAAAATAGGCACTTAAGTCTTTAAAACATTTAATAAATAAATGAAGACTTCTAAAACTCTACTATCTATCTATGAAACCTCTAAATGACAATGATAGAAGTCTGGACAATACCCACGACCTCCTAACAACTGAAAGTAAATGGAATCCTCCGGAAGCAATGAGGCTCAACATAGCTAACTCGAACTCTCAGATGTATCAACGAAGCTCTTGTTGATGATCCTGAATACCTGTGTCT
>NW_006239084.1:1149606-1187315 GCF_000226075.1 Solanum tuberosum | reverse complement strand
TTTGAGCTTTTTATTAGTCAAGAAATTCGTTTATGGTTTTCTTGGAGTTAAAAAGACAAAAACGATTGTTTTTAATATTTTCCCGTCGGCTAATTCGTAACAGCACTGTATAGGTTACTAAAATAGTCATAACTTTTTACTCAGAAATTGGATTGACGCGAAATTGGTGGCGTTGGAAAGTAGATTCAAATACCTTTAATTGGATAGGTTATGGCTCACGTAAATCTCTATATTCTAAGAGATATGGTCGTTTAAAGTTGACCCAAACAAAATCTTACATTAAAACTTAATGAAACTTCAAGAACACTTATCAAGAACTCATCAAGAACTCTAATCTTTAAATTTCAAGAACGAAATTAAGCTGAATAAATCATGATTGGCGTGTGGGTGAAAGAACCCAATACTATGGAAGCTTACATACCTCTTAGGGATCAAACCCATGACGACAATCCGCAACAACTCTCAAGAATTTCAACAAACGCTTCGATCCTTTTTCTTTTCTCCTCTTTTTTCTTCTTCTTTTCTCTTCTTTTCCCTCAACTAAAACCCTAGGTGTAGACTAGGATTATAAAACTGAACCTAATCATATTAGACCCCTAAAATATTACTAAAAACGAATCAAATCTGTTTGGGTAAGGAAAAGACCAAAATACCCTTTACTATTTCCGGTTTTTACTTTCCTTAACTGGACAGCCTAACTTCAAAAGGTCATATCTCACTCATCTTAACTCGAAACTTAGCAAACTCGATGGCGTTGGAAAGATAATTCAAAGGTATTTCATACGGTATCTGGTAGCACACCTAACTCCTCTTGAGCTAGGAGTTATGGTCATTTGAAGTCGACCCAAAACTCATACTTAAGCATAACTTGCAAAATTTTAGATTTTTCTATTTCCAATTTAATTCTTTTTGAAACTCACGGTGCTATATCTAGTGACCTTAACACTCAAGAAATTTTTAATTCCTTGATAAAATCTCACTCACTACGAAGAACGGTTTGGGTCTTAGTTCAAAAAATTTCTGGGGTGTTACACAATTTATGTTGCACATGTTAAATTTTGAGAGTTGATCAAATTTTTAATATGTTTTTAAATACTTTAAGTTGTCATTAATAGTACTCTTAATGTAATTTTCAAATGATCTATGTTACTCCATTTGTTCTAATTTATGTGGCACGTGTGAAATTTTGAGAGTTAATCACATTTTAATATATTTTTTAAATATTTTAGGTTGTTAATTATTGTGATTTATGGTACTCTTAATGTAATTTTCAAATAATATATATTACTCCCTCAGTCCCAATTATGCAGTACTAATTTCGAGAATTAACAAAATTTATAATATTTTAAGTTGATTTTTCATACTATTTTTGTAAATACATAACATATATATTAAAATAAAAATAAATTAAAATGGATAAAATACAAAATATAAATAGAGGAAGTTGAGAAGAAGGAAAACCGGTCAATTGATTAGCTGACTTGCTGATCCTTAGCTACTCAACATTCACACTTATAATATATAGTAATATATAATATTTTATTTTTATTTTAGATATTTATAAATTAGGAGTATTATTTAAGTTCATTAACATTATAAGTATAATAATTCTTTTATGAATTTTATTATATTGTTTAATACTATTTTTTATTATTTTCATTTTTAAATGTTTGTGTACATGTAAAAAAATATCATTGAAATGTATTGCAACCAATTTGACATTATATATTTTAGATTATATCTCTTAATTGACACACAAACAACACACTAAAGCGGACTTGAACTTAGGTGTAACCCATTAAGAGCTTGTTCCGTATTACTGCTAATAACTCCTTATTTTCAGAAGTACTTATTTAAGATAACTTTTAAAAAAAGTAATTTGTGTTTGGCTAATTTATTTGAAAAGTATTTTTCATAAGCAAATTATGTTTGACATATATTTGTTAAAAGTATTGGGAAAAATAATACAATATTGATATTAGATTGGAATTATAAAGTAATAAATAACTTATCACAAACATTGTGTCGTGGCAAGCCACTGCCTTGAAAGCGATTTCGGCTCGACTCTGGTGCAAATCGTTGTAGCTGGTCGCTCCCCAAGGTGCCACAGTTACTCTCAAACACGTGTACTCGTGGCTGAAAGTTTGGAGGTTTCCCAAAAACCAATTGCCCAAAAAATATTCTAAGAATAAGATAAGAAGAAAAGAGGAAATAGTTTTTCTCTTCCTTTTGTTTGTGTTGGTGTGTTCTCTTCTTGTTCACAAAAGGTCATGCTTATATAGGATTTGCAAAGAGGAGTTTCAAAGTGAAGAGTTAAATTTGTATAACGTATTGTGAATGTTAATGGCATTAAAGGCCATTATACCACATTATACAAAAACTGTCCATTTTGTTTTTTAACGGAAATGTTATTCTCTTTGTAACGTATTTTACAAAGAACGGAAATATTTTTCTTTGCATTACACAGAATGAATAAAGGTGTAATTAATTTCACAATCCCTCATTAATCCAAAGATAAAGAGCAAGAACAAAATTTGGACAAAAGGAAGGAACATGTACTTAAGTGTCAATATCTTTCGATTTGAATTAACACATAGTGAAATGAGACAACAACTTAATATCCACAAAGTGAAGTACTCTTGAACTGAATGGATATGAATTGAGACCCTCATAACACATACTATATCCTTAAAATTTAAGCAACCTCCGTGATACAAACAAAGTATTTTTATGGTCATGCACACACATTTACCCTCACGTAGGTAATTCCATCAAGTCTATCTCAATAGACCAACTTAAGGCTGTAGAATCATTAAGAGCAAAATAAGTTCAACCTTATAAAACACTGCCTCACGCCATAGGGATAGAAAATGTGATGTATATTCAGTCCTTACAGGTCCACCACATTACCTCAATCAATAGGCATTAACCCCATCCCCCTCGACGTTTCAAGGATTATTTTCCGTGTCAAGCCCTTGGTCATAGGATCCACCAAATTTCTTTCGGACCTTACATATTCCAAGGAAATAACACCCAATTTCAACAACAGTTTAACCGCACTATGTCTGATACGAATATGTCTCTTTTTTTCATTGTACACACTATTTTTGACAATTCCAATTGTTGCATGTGAGTCACAATGAAGAGAGACATGTGAAGCTTATCTTCCCTACAAAGGCACATTTGCCAAAATATTTCTCAGCCACCCTGTTTCTTGCCCTGCCAACTCGTGAGCAATGAATTCTGATTCCATGGTAGAACGTGCTATACAAGTCTGTTTGGAAGACTTCCACAAAATAGCACCTGCACCCAAAGTAAACACATAGCCACTGGTAGAGCTAATTTCATCATTGTCAGTTACCCAGTTTGCATCATAAAAACCTTCTAAAACGGCATGAAATTTATTAAAATGCAAACACCAATTCATAGTACCTCTCAAATATCTTAGCAAGTGATGAAGAGCATTCCAGTGTTCACTATTGGGATTATGAGTATATCTACTCAATCTACTAACAGCATAAGCTATATCAGGTCGAGTATAGTTCATGAGAAACATTACGCTCCCAATTACTTTAGCATATTCAGTTTGAGAAACACTAGATTCTTTATTCTTCCTAAAGTATATGCTAGGATCATAAGGAGTTCTCACTGGAACTACATCAAAACAATCAAATTTTTTCAACATCTTTTCAATGTAATAAGACTGACACAAAGAGAAATCATTAGCAGTTCTTTTGATTTTAACTCCCAAAATCACATCTGCTTCACCAAGGTCTTTCATTTCAAATTTAGAAGACAAAAAGTTCTTGGTCTCATTAATAAATTCACATTAGGACCAAATATTAACATGTCATCTACATATAAACATATAATGACACAATCTTAACCTATCATCTTAGAATAAATACAGGTATCAGATGAATTCACAACAGAGTCATTATCCACTAATGTGATATTAAATTTTTCATATCATTGCATAGGTGCTTGTTTTAGTCCATATAAGGACTTTCTCAATTTGCATACTTTATCCTCTTGTCCTGGAACAACAAAACCCTCTGGTTGAGTCATATAGATCTCCTCATCTAAATCACCATTTAGAAATATTATTTTGACATCCATTTGATGTACCACTAAATCATGAATAGCGGCTAAAGCAATAAGAGTCCTAATGGTCGCTATTTTGTCACAAGAGAATATGTATCAAAGTAATCAACACCTTTCTTTTGGTTAAAACCCCTAATCACAAGTCTAGCCTTATAATTATCAATTGTACAATCAGGTCTCAATTTCTTCTTAAATATCCACTTGCTACTTATGGGTTTACAATCTTTAGGAAAATCATACAAGTCCCAAGTGTGATTAGAAACTATAGAGTCTAATTCACTTTTAATAGCCTCTTTCCAAAATATAAGATCTATTGATCTCATTGCTTCATTATAAGTTTTAGGGTCTTCTTCTATTAAATAGATAGACACTAATTCATCATTTAAAACATTAATATCATAATTTTCAGTTAAGAAAGTAGTGATAAAATCAAGACCAAAATTAGTCTCAACTCTACGTCTTTTACTCCTTCTAAGTTCATTTTCATGCTCATTAGAAATAACATTTGAAGAAGGCACAACATGAGAATTAACTAACATAGATGTAGAAGCATTATTTTGCACATCACTTGACACATTAATTTTTAAAGGAAAAATATACTCAAAAAATTTGGCATCTCTAGATTCACAATTAGAGTGATCATTGAGAGACATAAATCTATATGGAGCACTATTTTGAGCATAACTAATAAAGACAGTATCAGAAGTCTTAGAATTAACATTTACTCGTTTAAAATCAGGTAGACCAACTTTAGCCAAACACCCCTACACTTTCAGAAATTTCAAGTTAGGAGCAAACCCTTTCCACAACTCATATGAGGTCTTGTCTAACATCTTATGAGGGACTCTATTAAGAATATAGCATGCAGACAAGACTGCTTCTCCCCACATATTGTCAGATAGACCAGAGCTTAAAAGCATAGAATTCATCATTTCTTTAAGGGTTCTATTTTTCTGTTCGACTGCACCATTTTGTTGGGGAGTATAGGGAGCACTAACCTCATGTATAATATCATTTTTCTCACAAAAATCTTCTAGAGTTTTGGTTCTATATTCACCGCTCCTATCAAATCTAAATCTCTTGATTTTCCTGTCTAATTGATTTTCCACTTCTACTTTGAATTTCAAAAATATGATTTTAGCCTCATCTTTAGACTTAAGAAGATATACCTTAGTGTATCTAGAAATTAAAAGTCATCAACAAAAGTAATGTAATACTTTTTTCCACCTTTGCTAACAGTGTTCTTGAAATCTGCTAAATCTGAATGTATTAGTTCAAGTAATTTGGTCTTCCTACTAATAACAGATTTGAAAGGTTTCTTGGCATGTTTTGCTTCTACACACACAAAACATTTAGAAAACTCATAAGTTTTTATCATAGAAATTAATTTCATTTTTCTAAGTCTTTTAATAGAAGCAATATTAACATGACCTAGTCTACCATGCCACAAATTGATAGACTCAACACTATAAGCAAATTCGACTTCCATTATTGACAATCTCTTGAACAATGTTTAGTACAAATAAACTTTCACTAAGATATCCCTTCCCAATAAAATCTCCTCCACGAGAAATAATTATTTTATCAGCTTCAAAAATAAGTTTAAGACCTACTTTGTTGAGAAGTGCTCCGGAAACAAAGTTTCTACGGAGGGAGGGAACATACAAAACATTATTCAAGGATAATATCTTTTCGGAAGTTAATTTAAGCAAAAAATCTCCTTTACCCATTACTACAGTAGTAGTGGAGTTACCCATATATACACAGTCATCATCACTAGACTCCTCAAAGTCATGAAATAACTCATTATTGGCACAGAAATGCCTTGAAGCGCATGTGTCTAGCACCAAATCAATTTTGTTAGCCACCAGATTTGCCTCAACGACTACAACAACAATCACTTCATTACCCTCAGCAAGATGAGCTTGGACATCACTTTTTCCTTCCTGCTTTGAGTCCTGCCCTTTTCTTTGATAGCACTTGGCAGCCCTGTGACCAACTTTTCCACAAACAAAACAAGAACCCTTAAATTTTTGAATTTGGCTCTCCGGCTTGTTGAATTGATTTTTCTTCTTCATATGTTGCTTTTTCGAGACTTTCTTCTATTTGCCTTTGGACCTGTCTTTCACAACAGTACCAGAATATTAAAAAAGATTAGCTTTAGAAGAATTAAGAGAAAGTTCTTCCATCTTATCTTTGAGACGGTTCGCCTCTTCAGTCCTCATATGACTAATAAGTTCTTGGAGAGTTACATTTTTTTCTTATATTTTAATTGATTTCTATAATCACTCCAAGATGGTGGGAATTTTTCAAGCAGAACATTAGCCTGAAATATCTCACACATCTTCATGCCCTCATTGAGAACATCAACAGTCAAGTTCTCATATTCGTGAACTTGTTTCATTATTGGCTTATTACCAACCATTTGAAATTTAATCCACTGACCGACAACATATTTTTTCTTTCCTGCATCATCAGCACCAAATTACTTTTCCAAACTATCCCATATTTCTTTGACAGATTTATAAGTAACAAATAAATCAAATATAGGATTAGTCATATGATTTAGCAAGTGTCCTCTCACAGTTCTGTTATCCTTTTCAAACTTCTTTTTTAGCAACATCATCAACAACCATAACATTGCTAGAATCAATAGTAGTATTAGAACCATTCATAGAGGGTTCATTAAATAAAAAATAATCAACTTCTAATTGTTCAAAGAAGATTAAAAAAAATTGTGACCATCGTTTAAAATTATTTTCATCCAAAGGCTCAAATTTTGACAAAACAGAAAAAGTTTTATTCAAAGAAATAGCCATTTATCAATATTGTATGTTAGTAAATCGCTTTCAAATTGTTGAAAAAAATACTACAATATGGATATTAGATTGGAATTATAAAATAATAAATAACTTATCATGAACACTATGTCGTGGCAAGCCACTGCCTTGAAAGCAATTTCGACTCGACTCCGGTGCAAATCGTTGTAGCCGGTCGCTCCCCAAGGTTCCACAGTTACTCTCAAATACGTGCACTTGTGGCTGAAAGTTTGGAGATTTCCCAAAATCAATTGCTAAAAAAAATATTCTAAGAATAAGATAAGAAGAAAAGAGGAAAAAAAATTTCTCTTCCTTTTGTTTGTGTTGGTGTGTTCTCTTCTTGTTCACAAAAGGCCATGCTTATATAGGATTTGCAAAGACGAGTTTCAAAGTGAAGAGTTAAATTTGTATAACGTATTGTGAATGTTAATGGCATTAAAGGCCATTATACCATATTCTACAGAAACTCTCCATTTTTTTTGGAACGGAAATGTTATTCTCTTTGTAAGGTATTTTACAAAGAACAGAAATATTTTTCTTTGCATTACAGAAAATGAATAAAGGTGTAATTAATTTCACAAAAAGTGCTTTTGAGAGTCAAATTACGAAAAATGACAATTTTATTAAGTACACAAAGTGAAAAAGTAACTTAATTTATTATAACTAAATTTCATCTAAATATTATTAATTACATACTTTAGAACATTAAGTTTCGTACTTTAATCAAGAACAAGATGCAAATTGAACTTTTAAGCATGCAAGAAATAATTACTTGTTATGGCAATGTACTTTAAATTTAATGATATAACACGTTTAAATATATTTTAATATTATAACATTAAAGAATAACGAATTCAACAGATACGCAATCTAAACAACTTCAATATATTGGAATCAAGCTTTGCAGAATCATGATATAAAACTATACAAAGAAGATTAAGTGTTACTTCTTGTGAAAATTATTATCATGAGAAAAAAAGACCACAATCAAGAATCACAAACTCGAAACTATGAAAGTAAACCTTAAAAATCGCCTTATTTTTTTTTTCTTTTCTTTTTTGGGACTATTTCCATAAGTGTGTATTTGTTTTTTCTTTTTTCTTTTTTCCTTTTACGTGTGTGGGTTGATGTTTGTTGTAGTATAGGTGATGGTTTTTCTTTTTCTTTGTTTTTCGTGCAGATTGTTGTTGTAGCTTGTAGGATAATTTATTTATTTATTGGGTGGGGGGAGATAAATATATCCCCAAACTATCATAAATGTATCTAAATATCCTCCGTTGTACTTTCGGAACTCTAATGTCCTTACCGTCCAAATTTTGGAGTGTATATATCTTTTCTACTAATGATGGAACACATGTCTCAATCTAAAACACCTACCTAATATTTATTAAATTTCAACCCATAATTTAAAGACACACTCAGATTAATTTTAAAACTCACACAAATAACATATTACCCACCCCAAATTATAACCCAAAACACTTCTTCATCTTTTCAAGTTATGTCGACTTCTCTGATCTTCTCAAGAACTTCCGCCCAAGTTATTCATTTTCCAAGCCATTGTCCATAGAAAATGATCCTGCCAAGCCTAAACGAGCTCCACCCTCCACAGGTAATTAATTAAAAGCTTCAATTTCCTTCCCCACCAAAATCCTAGAACTCCCCATTCGCACTCCCAAACTCCACGCCGAGCAACTTTTGTCCTCCCTCTTGCCATTGTCACCGAAGAAGGTAGTTTAGCTCGGAGATGAAATCTCCAACTTAACCCTCGCCGACGCTCAGAAACTCGTCAAGTATCTTCACGATAATCTTGGAGTTTCAGCCACGTCTTTCGCTCTCGTTGTCGTCATCGCCGCCCTGGTGGAGCAGCAGTAGATGCTCCAGTTGTGGATGAGGAGAGACGAAATTTGACTTAGTAATCAATGAATTTTCGAGTTATGCTAAATATGTAATGAAAAGCGAAGAAGACAAGAAGGATACGAGAGACGACACCGGTGAAAGAAGCCATTGAAGAAGAAGTGAGGAAAAGATGAAAGAGACAAGGGTTGCGTTTTGTTTTTTTTCATTTGGGTCAGGATGCTTGTGGGTTATAACTTGGGTCAGATGTTTAAGTTATCCGAGTCAAAGATAATTTAAGTTTTGGGTAAAATTTAAATAATTTTGGGTAGGTTGTTGAGATGATGCCATATGTCCCACCGTCTATCATAAAGGTATATATACGCTCCAAAATTTGGACGGTGAGGACATCAGAATCCCAAAAGTATAACAGAGGGTATTTAAATGAGTAGATTTTAGGTTTAGCAAACATAAAAATCATATTTGTATGGTATAGTTATAGTTTGCATAATTGTGCTCCATATCAAATTTTATGTTTGCTATGGAGCATCAGATTTGTATAAAAATTGTAGGCAACTTTGATTTGTATAAAATCGCAACGATTTATATAAATCGAGCGTCTGTGTCTATGAAAATTATGTTTGTATATGTATATGTTTTTTATGTTTGTATATCTGCATAAAATTTGTATTCATATACAATTGAATCGAGTTAAAACCGTTGTATTTGTATATCAAATCTCTCTCTCGCTTAATATAGACACAAATTTTACATTGTATTTTGTATAATTTGTGTTTGTATAATGCAAGGAAGAGAGAAAGGCAAAAGAGAATTGGGCATGGGAAGATTTGTAATGTATAATTATAAATGTATATGATGAAGAGATGTATTTGTATATACAATTTTCTCTCACTTTATACAAACACAAACACAATTTATACATTTGTGTTTGTATAAAGTGAGAGGCGAGCGATCAGGGAGAGTGGCGAGCGAGATATCTGGGGAGAGAGGTGAATGGTAAAGTGTTTGCTACTGGTTAGAATTAAATAAAATTGTGGTTATAACAATTAATTTGAATTAATAATTTGTTGTTTTATACAATTTTTCCTATTTAAATACCATTTATGATAGTTCTAGTTATATATGTCCTTTTTTCCTTTTGTGTGTGTGCGTGTGTGTGTTAGGACCCGTTTGATAGGAGGTATTAATCAACATAGTCTATGGATTAAAATTTAGTCCAACAAAAATATTGTTTGGTTACTTTATTTAACCTAATCCATGGATTAGTTATACCTCATACAAGGTCTTATTTTATCCCTAGAAAAGGGAGGGATAACTAATCCAAGGTTTAACAATCCTTGGATAAGACCCCTAAATGACTAAACTATCCCCAAATCTTTTTTCCTAATTAATATTTTTTTTGTAATTTAATGCTCTTTTTTATTTATATGAGAATATTTATAAATATTCTTTTAAATTCTCCAAATTCGTTCCATGTAATTTGATGATTTCACAAATTAATAATTTTTTTCTCCATGTTTGATTTGTTATATTGGGTTGGTTTTTTTCGGGTTTTTTTTTTAAATGTAGTTCGTCGATTGACCACCTGAACTATTTTTTAAAGCTTTGTGTATTTGAACAATTTAAGTAGCCTTAAATCTATGTTAAGTTTAAAGTATATTTGACCAACAAAAAATTAGAAATATACCGTGCTATCAAGGATCTCTATGGTGGCATATCACACCTCAAAATTAATAATAATTTTTAAAATATATTTTAGTATTTAACTTGACAAATTAAATAAAATATAAAATCTCATAATAACTCAAGGGTATAATAGGAAAGATACTTTTTCTAGAATTTTAAACCAAACATAAGATTAAATGAGAAACAATGAACCAAACACTTGATAAAAAATAATCTCTGCATTACTAAACCCTTCAATACTAATTCCTGCATTACTAAACCCTTCAATAGTAATCCCTGCATTACTAATTCATGCATTAATAATCCCTGCATTATGCATCTTTGTACCAAACGACCCCTTAGAGTGTGTGAGGTGAGTATTGTGGAGTTAGTTGGGATGGTAGTGCAGGTTAGTGTTTTAGGTAGTTTAGGTCTTTGTTTATTATTATTATTTTTATATTTATTTATTTTTGGTTTTTGTTTTTGAAAGATAACAATAGAAATAATGATAAATATATAAATTAATTATTTTATGTTAATAATAAAATATAGAAAAATTAAATGATTAACCCAAAAATAAAATGCAACTAATAGATATACTAAAATCATTAGTTTATTTATCAAAATCTAAATTAAAAGAAGACATATTTTTTTTTGTAAATTTTTCTTTCTTTGTTAAAATGATAAAAAAAAAAACAACAACAACAACAATACTTGTCTTAAAATGTGACTCTAATTTTGTAGTATTTTAAAATAAACTTATTAAAATGAAATAAAAATAAAAATATTTAATTTAAATTTTAAAAATATATACTTAAGCATTAAAAATTATGTGAAATTTTAAATTCGGTCAAATATTACGTATCTACAAAACCAAATAAAAAAGTGTTAAATTTTTTCTTTGATTTAATTTTCTATTTTGGTTTTACTATGAACACCCCAAGTAAGAGGAGATGTTTGAAGTAAAATAAAGCGAAATTTGAAAAGGAATCATATTTTAAGTTAAACCTCATAAAATTTCTCATTTAAAAAAGAATTTAGAGGAAAAATAACTAACAGATGTCATTATATTAAAGCTATCACTCTAATAAGTAATTTAATTATAAAACAAATAATGAAGTCACTCATAATTAATATGCTCTCTCCGTCTTTTAGTTTTTCTCAAAAAGAATTTCACTTTATTATAATAAAAAATAATTAGCTTTATAATTTTTGTTTTACTCTAAATGAAATGATTTATAACCAAATAAATATCTAAAGATTATTTTAAATCAAAAATTTTATTTTATTTTTTAAAAATTCTTCTTAAACACCGTGTAAAATCAAAGCGTGTCACATAAAATTGAACAAACGAAATAATAAAACTTTTAGTAAAAGAAAGTGCTTACACTTTAGTTTGTTTTAAAGTGTTTTTAGTGGTAGTGAGTATTATTCCTTTATTAATCATAAATTTCAAATTCAAACCTTGAATTTAAAAAAAAAAAAATAGAAAGCGCTTCACCATAAGAAAAACTATTCAACTATTTCAAAAGGAAATAAAGTAACATAGGACCTTCATTTTCCTACTTTCAAAGTGGTCCATGCACATGCCAAAATTCAAATATGCCAAATAAAATTACATTTCTTTTCAATATTCCATGAAAAAAGACGCACGCCAACCCAAATAACAAAAGTACAATCACTTAAAAAACAAAAGCAAAAAATCAATAATGGAAGACATAGACATTGTATTCCACAACAGCATCACCAGTCTTGAAATCGAAAGTATGAGTCTTCGCCTGAACATAACCACGACCAAATCTGAAAAGCCCACTTCCCCCGACAATAGGCATCTCCCGAACAATCGACATCACCGAATTCCGTCCCAATACACTTAAGCTACTCCCATTATACTTTCCTTCAACAAAAACAAAGTTAAGTACCATCAATAAACCAATATCATTGATTGAAGCTTGTGCATACATCCCTTGCGCTCTTCCAACTATTTTGGAGTTTGCTTCTGGTCCAATTGTTAAAGGGTCGTCAATCATTGCCATTAAACCAAATCCAGTGGCTGACCGGTTGGTCACGGCGGCTTCTGCTATTTTCACGGCCGTTGGGTTTTTTCCACTGACTATGTCATGGAAGAAGAAGTGAAGGTGGCTAAGTTTCTCTCTCTTTAAACCCATTGCTTTCTTCGATAATTTTCTTGAAAACTCGTGACAGTTTCCATACGTAAGGATTGAAAGGAGAACGAGGAGGAATAAAGGGGAACAAAGTTTGGACATGATTTTTATGCAACTTCACAATTCAAAGATTATAAGTTCTCGTAGCTAATATATATAGTTGTACGGGTGGGTGCTTGGTTCCATTTTTTCTACTTTGATTGAATGATTTTTCAATGAGAATAAGAATAAAATGAAGTTAAAATTAAAGTATAAAAACACTTTAAAATTAAATAATGATGTCTTCAACTTTTTTGTGGTTTCAGAGCCCACATTGGAGCCTCAACTAAATCTGAATCGCGCACTGCAAAACCCATTCGAGGGTGACGCTCTAACAAGATTAGGCCCAAACTTGACTTTTGGCTTGATATTTTTTTTAAGTTAATATTTTATTCATTAAAAAATTAATTAATACATTTGTTATAATTTTAATGTAATTTATTGATATCTATTCTTATATATGAAAATATTAAGATTTTCATTAGTTAATTTTAATTATTATTATTTTTCTCAAAATTTGTTGCCTATAAACAAAATAGAGATATTGTGTTACTTTCATTTCATTAAATTCTTGTTTTTTGTTAAATCACATTTTTTATATGTCGTTTGTTACCTTTATTATATTTATTTGTATTCATTTTATTATTTTTAGTATAATAAAAAAATATGTTGAAACGCAAATAAAGAATTACATAAACAAGATATTTAATTAACCCAAAGTTTTGGACACAAATAACTACCACGTCGGGAATCCGACGAACCACCACCATCCAACCCAACTGTTCTTCTTCTTCCACCAAAAACCAGCCCATGAAACCAACAGATCTCCCTCAAGCTTCACTGCCGACTAGCAACCACCGGATACCTACCCCCATTTTTTCTTTGTCACCGTCGACTTTAGCTAATCACCAAACCATACCCCAAACGCCATAAACAATCAAACAAACCCCTGTTCTTCCGCGAATAAAACCAGCTACGAATCCACCGGAGTAACAACAGCGACGACCATGAACGCCGGCGCGGCTCTGCAGATCAGCAACCACCGCTAGCTTCGAGCTCCAACCAGATCTCGAACTCAATAATGGGTGCCCTTTTTCCTTGACCCTGCTTTCCCCTTTTTGTCCCCATTTGGGTTGCTTAATAAGCATTTCGTCCACTTTTAATTCTCATCAAAGTCAAATGATAAAAGAATTTTATTAACATTTATAATATATTTTTTCATCGTATTATTATGAAAAAATTATAATTTATAGTATTCTTTTTTATAATTTTTGAATATTTAAATATTTTATTTAAAATAAATAAATTAATTTAATCTAATTTAACTTTAAAATTTAGTTAAAGTAACTTTCGAAAAACGCTTAACTAAAAATAAACAGAGAAAATATTGTTTGGCATTGTTCTTTTGGAACGAAAAATGGCCAAAAATATCCTTAACTATTTGAAAAGGTCTAAAAGTTCTCATTGACTAAAAATATCTCTCAATTTACCTTTTTGATTCATTTCTATTCTTAAAACTAACACCACTTTTAAAACAATTATCAGAGTATTATTTATTACATGTCATTTTCTTATTGGATAAATTAAATTCCAACTCATTTAATTTTCTCTTATCCATCCATTCTAGTGCCCGGATCCGGCTCCCCTCCATTACCATTTACCCCTTTCCTCCATTTCGTCAAGTGCATGTCTACATGAGAGACATGTGTCTTATTTAAAGTTAAGGGTTAATAGTATATTATATTATATTATATTAACAAATATCATAATCATAGTTAAATCAACTAATTTTAGAAACCTACTCTCCAAATTTTGTAAGAATTACACTATATTCCACACAAAATTTAATATTTATTAATATCATTAATTTCATCTTATATTTTTATGTTTAAATATTAAAATTGTAGAACATGAAACATTTATATTTAATGTGATAAATAATAATCTTCAAAAACATATGCATTAAAAATAATGTTTTCTTTTTATTTCAAGAAAAAAAAAAAGATAAACGAATATTTTTAAAAAACATATATTATTTCTCCTTCAAACACCATAGCCACATTTTCTCCCGGGAATAATTTTGGTATTCGTAGAACATGAAACATTTATATTTAATGTGATAAATAATAATCTTTAAAAACATTTACATTAAAAATAATATTTTCTTATATATAGAGAGAGAGAGAGATATTTTGTTAAATATTTGAATGAGATTGAAATTGCTCACTTATGACAACTTTAAACGCAAATCGCTCAAAATATAAATAATAAACTACTTTAAATTTACTTTCAAGCATGAGAGATCTTTTTTTTTTTCCATTTTCTCATATTTAACTATATTTTATATAGGGCAACAAAAAGGGTAAACAAGTATAGAACTATAAACAACACAATATGAATCACTAGATCTACCACTCCATAGATTTTGAGAAGATTTTATTTTGCCGTTGGGAGAAATTAACTAGTAAAGTTTGATGAAATTCTATTTCGTATAATAATGTATAAATTGTATATTGAGCTATATTTTTGCAAGGTAAATTAGATAGTTGTGCCTTTATATAAAATTCTCAAATTAAATTACATTTGTTGATTGAAGTAGTATCTAATATAATATAAATTATAAATTATTAAATAAGGAAATTTATAAGTTGATCCAATATGGAATTGGACTTGCATTCACGCGTAATCAATTAAGAACCTACTCTCCTGAAGACCAAAGTAACATATTGTAACAACATGTTCCCGTCGTTATAGAGAAGTCATCGAGAAAAAATTTTGGGCCAGAAACTTTTTTGTAGTAACTTGAGATTTCCTAGCCTAATTCAGATTTGGACAAAAATCGGAGTCAGTGAAGTCTAGGGAAATCTGGTAACAAATGAGAGGTTTAATATTGAATGTGATTACATGAGTGGATAGCTAAGGCGTTAAGGAACCCGTACAACTTTATGAAATCGAATTCGGGCGAGTGGAACTCCCGAAACTGATCTTAGTGTGAACGGGTATTTTCTGAGTGTCATGGGTTGAAGGTGTGTTGTGAAATGGGGGTTTGGAACTCTTAATTGAGCTCTCTGTCTCCGTGCAAGGCGCTAATGTGGGACTATTCCGGCCAGGGCGGGGCCGCTATAGCAGGATGAGGTCCGTTGTGGCGGGACAGTCGCGACTTAAGTCGGAAATAAACCCCAAAAACGTTGTTATTCTGCAACATTTGATCTTGAGAGCTAAGAAACGACCCAGGGATATTTCTTGAAGGTTTTCCACCTATATATTCTAGCACCAAAGTTAAGGTTTTACTTCCCAGTTCCATTTTTTGATCCGTAGAATATAGTTTCTTCGGTAATTATCATTGGGAAAAGGTTTGATCTGAAGTTAATGGTGGAAAAAACCTTAATTTGGGATCTTGGATTGGCCTAAGGTTGATAATATTGATTATAATCCGGGTAATTAGGCCTCGTTTATTGATCCTTGCGTTAATTGTATGTTTTTAGACTACGAACAAGCGGGAAGAATCCGAAAAATGAAGGCTCAAGTGTCTTAGAAGGTTTCAAGCTTGGTTTCAAGTAGGTGACGGTTGCGATTTCATGTTGTGTGATGTATGTTAGTAATTACTTCATGGTAATACATGTATTTATGTGAATGAAACCTATTGATCACACCTAATGTAATTGAGTATGAATGAATGATTGTATGCCATGAATCAACACTTGATTGCATGATTCTGAGAATGTACATTGTGATTGTAGCTTGTGAATGGATCGGGTGTCACGTTCCGACACACTAACTAGGATCAGATGTCATGTACCGACATATATATTGGATCGGGTGTCACGTTCCGACACACTAACTTGGATTGGGTGCCACGTTTCGGTGCACATATGGGATCGGGTGTCACGTCCGACACACTAACTTGGATCGAGTACCACGTACCAGTACACTAACAGTTTGGGTATAGGTTCCATGAGAGGACCATTGAATTAGGTTTCGCTTACTAGAATAATCGCGTGATTCTACCAGTACACTGTGGTTGTGCACTAATACTACACTTGTTTGTTCTTTGATGAGTACAGGGCATCTTCAGGCGGCTATTGATAGACCTCAACTAGGTGACAATTGAGCGTGACCGGATTCAAGGGTGAGTCAGTTCTTTTAGGTTGTCATGGATCTCTCTTATTTAAGTCCACTCTTTTCGGACTCAGACTATTTGTTAAAGGTGTTTGTTTAGTTTCGGGGTTGTACTCCTTGTTCTTAAACTTGTCGTTAGTAGAGCTTTGGTACAATGACTTTCAGGTTCTAGAGGTTGAATTTCCGCATTAGCTATGTTTTGTTGTTTTAGTTGAACCCTTTGAGTTTATGGGGACTCCATTTTTTATTGTCATTTAAATCTGCTTCCGTATCTTTAAATGTCTTAGTTTTGGTTGAGTTGTTTAGTTTGGGTTGTAGTAATGATTCTCCCACCGGAGGGTTAGTGTGGGTGTCAATCACGACAATCTGAATCGTGACATAGACATTCTAATCAGTTATGGTTCAGAAATTTCACACGCATAAATAACAAAAGAGTGAGTCAAGAGAGAAATTCTTGTCAGGAGTGGCTGAAGTTACTTTCTGGAAAAAGGTAACAAGTAACAACAACAACAAGTGTGGCAAATAGTTGTGGAGCATTTTAATCGTTCAGAAAGGCTAAATAAACTGTTCAAATTTACCTGCGAGACACCTAGTCAAAATATAAAAAGGGAGAATTTTGAAAAATATACAATCCAGCACACACTTTGCGCTCACATAGTCATATTTTTCAGTTAACACCTGCGTATTCAACATGTTTTGTAAAAACAATATTTATACACACGTATACATTATTACATGATATGTATACACTTGTATAAACAATGTATATATCTTGTATAAAATGTGTAACAATGTATGAAAAGTGTATAGCACATCACATGTTGCCGGGATGAACATTTTTTTTCTTTTTTGGGGGATTTTCAATTGCAATTCTTGTTCAAAATCAGTCCAAATCTCTACTAAATGACTTCAAATTTCTCTACAACCCCCTTAGACAATTTTCAACAAGCTTAAACAATACTAAAATTTCCCATAAAATCAAGTTTGAAATTAGAACTCACTTCTTCACGTTTGTTCAAGAATGGTGAGTTACTGCATGATTTTCATCACACAAATCGTACCATATTGGTACTCTTGAGAATTTTAACTCAAAAACAAATCAAGTTTACTGACAAAGTAACAATCATGAAACAGTTGGGTTGAAGAAGAAAATATGAGAAATGACCCGCCTTTCTATTATTTGGGCCAATTTGGGTAAGAGTGGAGAAACTTGGCCCATTTAGGCAATAAGCTCGAGCTGGGTAGTTGAGACTTGAGAGTGTAAAATCTTCAACTAAAAGAACACTTTTTAAAAATTAACGAGGTATACTTTACTTCTATAATAAAGGAAATTATTTTATTAATTTTGTTCGATAGCTAAACATATTATATGAAAATTAAAAATTGATAAGAGTTGGGTGAATAGGACTCTTAACACATTATTTATCTTTATCTCAACATAAATAACTATTGACTTATTCATTTATTAATTGCCTCCAAAATTTAAATTTAGTTCAACCCGCACATGTGATAACATCCGTCCCTTTTAAATCTAGTGATTGTCACTTTCAATTTGCATATATATATATATATATATATGCTTTTGTAATTGTCCTTGTCACATTGTGTCATATCTCCAACTGATTTTTTCTTCTTCCCATAAGAAATCATTCTCGGATTACCAATGCTCTCCTCCACTCTTTCTGGATAGAGATTAAAGACAAGACATTTATATTTATGTATTAATGAATATATGTCATGTCGTGTCCGTGTTGCAATTATCAATATTGTAATAAGGGTAGTTTAGTTGGGAATAAGTTATGCCAGCCAGAGGTGAACCCGTATGTTTATGTGGGGCTGCACGTGCACCCGTTAATTCGGAAAAAAATTATGTATATTTATGTATATCTATCATGAGAAAATGACAGAAACTAAATATAATTAATAGTGCCCCTATAGAAAGTATGAAATGGTGCTTGTATTGCTGGTACAAGCTAATAGATCCGTCCACTGCCCACATGACCAGAGTTCAATCTTAGAGCCTTTTTTAGCTTAATATTGGTGTACCCAGAATTTTCAAATCCTCAAGTTGCCTTCGATGCCGGAAAATAATTACCACTACTTTTATCCACAGACTCTTTAATATTTATACCAGACGGTTCTTTTTCTAGCTATTGATATTGATTGATTTCACTATCTATTAACATTTTATTTATTATACTATAAACAGTGTTGGTAGGAAAATATTTATGGTTTACTTGCTAAAGTCATTGAGCGACCTAATCGGGTTGACTAGATAAAAAAAATTGAGCCATTTTATTTTAACTTAACATATTTTTCTAGCTGTATGGATGGACTCGAAATTGATTCCCCTCGATTTGAGATTTGAAAGAAGGTTGTATGGTTTCTCCAAGGAATGCTCTCTCGGGAGGGGTGTGTGCGTGTATTGTGTAAAGTTAAAATCACCTTTAATATTTTTGGTCCATTCTTGTTTCGTGAGCTAGTAGCTTTTGATTCATCTCTTAATTATTTTTCAAATAAACTTATTTTCTTCACTCTAACGAAAATAATTTATCTACGTAAAGTAAGAAAAACTATTTTTCAATCCTCACTATTCGACTTCAATTTGAGACCCAACTTCTTATCTTGACCCGAGACTCAAGTACTCCTGAACTTGACCCAAGCTCAAATTAGACTCCCAACTTTGATCAAAGATTCGAATCCTAACCCCGAAACTCGATACCGACCTTGACTAAGGACCCAACTCCCCACCTAGGACTCGAACTCCTAACTTGGGACCCAACTCTCAAACCAGATCCTCGATGCGCGCTGGCCGCAACTCGAGACTAACTCTAACTTCGGTCCGAGACCCAATTCTTAACTTGATCCAAGAGTCAGTGTCACAACTCAGATCGTCGTGAGTGACACCTACACTAAATTACCTAGTGAAAGAACCAACTACCAATTCATAATTAACTCAACACACCATTCATTAAAATCAAGTCCTGATATAATTATAGGAAAACAATTTAAGAAACAACTAAAGAATTATGTCCCATAAACACAATCAATTGTCAAAACATTTTTGCGGAAATAAAAACCCCTAAAAACTGAAAGTCATCCTACAAAAACTCTAAATAATCAAGACTGGGATGCAACCTCTAAAACTTAGAAACATAATTTAATAGTCTAATGTCATTGCTCGAAAAGATGGACAAAAAGAAGTAGATGAACATATGGTAGCCTGGAAAAGTAGCTCACCCTTAAGTTTGATGTCAAGTGTCCCTCTTGTATCAGTCGTTAGAAGATGTCACGTACTCAACCAGAAAAGAACAGGTGCAGTATAAGTACATAACCACAATGTACTGGTAGGATCACAAGGCCGATCCAAATCATGAATGTAAACATAAAACTACAACATAGTAACACAATTAGCACATATCATCAACAAATATGAAACAACACAGACTCTTAGTCTTTATCCTGAATTACATACACATGAAACATAGCTCACATGATCACATACAAGTCATACTTTAGTCCAACTCACCTTTCAAGTAATCCAGACCACTCAAGGATCCAATATAAATATATCACACTAAATAACAAGTAAACCCGGTTCACTTATGGAACCAGAAATGCACATATCCGGTTCTCTCAAGGAACCCACACACAAACCGTTAGTGTCCCAGCGCGGTACACGACCCAATTAGAGTTAGTATTCATACTAAACATGGTACCTGAGTCAATTATTAATATTTCTGTATAGGAATGGTACCCAAGCCAACCAACAATCACAAATAATTATATATATACAATCACAATTAACAATAACACTTGAAACCACAAGTAAAACAAACAAGTTCATTGCATGATGATTATCATTATGATGTCATTTCATATGCTTCCTTTGTTTCTTCCAACATGCTAATACAAGAGTTACTAATAAGCATTAGACATGCATATATACATAAATTGGAAAATATACGACCATTACCTACATCAAGCCTCTTCAAAACTCTGAAGGATCCGATTTTTCTCTTTTTGAAGCGCATTGGCTTGTCCTTGGTCTAAAACAAATAATACATACAACAATCAATCGAAAATGACCTAATTATACCTGGATTATAAACAAATCCTAAGCCCAGACCAGTTCATGATCATTCTATCCAAACTAGGGCTTTTTCCACCATTAATTCAAGTCAGAGACCTCCCCCAAAAGTAATATCCTATATTCTAAGGCTTAAGAATTAAATTACAAGTTTGGAGAGTAATGAACTTATCTTTACCGACTAATTCCGTGGAAAATCAAGTAGAAACTGCCCTAAGTCGGCCTTCTCAAATCCAAGAAGAATAATGCATAAAATAGGAGGTTTTGAGACTTTTTCTGTAAAAAAAATCCCGACTTACCTAGCTATAGAGGCCCAACTTGCTATAGCGACCCCACTTTAGCGGCCGTTAGCCCACTATAGCGCCTGCACACTTCCACTATAGTGGCTTGATGCCCTCAATATCAGATTATTACACGAACTTCAGAGACTCAAAAATCCCTGAAAATCTCAGTTTTCACAACGTACCTTCTTCCCTTAACGTCCCAAACTATCTCCTTCACGCCAAATTTGATTTCAAAAAATTTACTCACCCGAATTTCATTCCATGATCTATTATTATTTGTCTTAGCTAGGTGATCTAATTCCTAATATACGTACTGATATTCTACATTATATTCAAGATATAAGATATTATATCAATTACTACATTACTTGTACAAAAATAACGATTTAAACTTTTATTGAGAATTGTTTTCTCTTATAAGTCAAACCAAACTATCTCCCCCTTATATAAGGTTATTAATTATGGCGTAAGAGTAACATAGCAAAGACTATAGTCTTAAAATAGATGATGAATTAGATATTATGGGCATCTCAATATATTGTTATTTCATCAATTATTATTATCATGGAGGTTCTGCCAGCACTTCTATTTTGTGGCCACAAGTTAGCTAATTAGTTATGTTCTCCATTAAAGTCTCTAGTTTGGACAACCTACTCTCACTTTTCTACATTTATTGGTGATGTTGGTTTTGATAACGTACTTCTCAAACAATTTAACTAAACCTCCAATAGTATATTCTCATCAAAATAGCAAAGGTTATGGTAGCTAACAATTACAAATTTTAAAAGAAGAGAAGTATACTAAAATATGTTTACTCCAATTGGCCCAAATATGAGAGAATAAATATAAAAATATGAATAGAATAATATTCCTGTAAACAAGATTCTTCAATTCTAAAAGAGCTACAATGTGTATGGTTTTGCGTTTTATAAAATAATAATAAAAAAGGATTAGTTTTCCTAAGTAAAAAAAATAATTATGATAAATACTTTTTCCTTCCTTAAAGAGGAAAAAAATCAAGACAAATCCTAACACGTTATTATTGCTAACTTTGGTTACTCCATTCATTTTAAATTATATGATATTTTTTTATTTTACACATCTCTTAAAAAATATTAAATATGAGGAATTATTTTTTATCTATTTTAATCTTATTTATATCTAGGTTCTAATCCTTCATCGTTAAATTATATTTACACAATTCATATGTCATCTTTATTAATGATCAAAATCACATTATCAGTATATCAACCGTAATGGGTAAACAATCTAAATTTGGGAATAAATTAAATTAACAACTTCAAAAAGTGATAATACCCCATAATCGAGGACTTTATAATTTTCAAGAAAATAAAACCAAAGATAAAATAGAATGATATTAATTTTATCTTAACTTTTAATAATTTTAAAAACCATTTTTAGTAGTAAAAGCCAATCAATAATTTGAAACTCCCTCTGTCCAACAATTGTTATCCATTATTGACTTGGCACACTCCTTAAGAAAAAATAAATAATAGGGATAGTATTATTATATTATTCTTTAACTTTATTAAATTTAATGTTTAGAAAAATGAATTAGATGATAAACAATATTTAATAGTAAGGATAAAATAGATACAAAAAGTAAATCATCTTTTGATTTTCTAAATTCAACAAGTAAGGAAGCTGCGCCATTAATTTTTCTTGTGTGAAGTGTCCCAAAGACCAGCAGGTTGGGCACCAAAATTAATACTCCCTATTTTCTTAAAATAAATGTCAGGTTAATAAAAAAAAATTGTTTTCAATAAATGTGCCATTTTAAAATTTTAGAACAAAACTGGTATAGTTATATTTTTATGCTTCATCTACCTAATATTATTTAATTTTCAAAAGATATTTATTAAATAAAGATATTTAATTAATTACACATCATATTTATTAACTTTTTTTAATGGACATTATTTTTTGTAAGATGACATTTATTTTGGAACGGAAAAAATAATTCATACTCCTTTCATTCATCTTTTTTATTCAGAAATAGATTTTCACTTTTACTTGCCTTTTTTAATTTATTAAAAAATAAAATTATTTTTCTATTTTATCCTCAATATTAATTATTTATTCCTCAACTTATTTTTAAAAATTTTAAATATGTCAATTAATACAAATATTTTATATTATTATTTATTTAAAAAATAAAAAATTATAAAATCTGAGAGGGAATAAATTTAAAGAAGTAGTTGCCTTTGAAAACCCTGAATATTAATGATTTGCATTTGGGGAGGTGTGGCTAATGTACAAATACAACAGATATCCTAGAGAGGTGTGCATAGACCGGATGGAATTTAAATTCCGGGGATTTTATTAATGTTTTTAGAGTTACATGTACCCTCCGTTTCAAAATAGTTATCGTGTTTTATATTTTTAAAATTAATTTGATCAATTTTTTGAGTTAAATTAGATTTAAGTAATTTAATAGTTTAAAATTTAAATTTATATATTTAAAAATTCTATAGTAGAAATTATAAATCATATTTTTTTCTCATATCAATATGGTCGGAAAATATGTTTATCTTTAAAATATTGATTAAAATTCATCTAGTTTGACAATTATAAAGAAAAACGTGGCAAGTATTTCTGAACGGATGGAATATTACTCCCTCCGGCCATCATTATTTAAGAGTAAATTTACTATATTGCCCTTTATATTTATATACTCCCTCTGTTTACTCCATTTACCTTTAGCATAAGGTATTGAAAAATGATATGAGAAATAAATCATTAATGCTAAGTATAAAACATAAATAAAAAAAAATTATATGTTAAAAGTGATAAATAAAACTAAAAATCTAATTTTGAATAGTAGACAAGTAAAAGTGAACAAAGAGAGTACTCCAGTCTCTATTTACTTGTCAAATGTTTTTAATTTGATGTCCTTTTTTACTTGTCAGTTTTGACAAATCAAGAAAGGATAATTTATTTTTTCCTCTTATATCCTCAATTTATTAACATTGAGTTAATGTCTTTGAAAAGTGTAGAGAGTAAATATATTTGAGACCTATATCTTATTTATATCTAGGTTCTAATCCTTCATCGTTAAATTATATTTACACAATTCATATGTCATCTTTATTAATGATCAAAATCACATTATCAGTATATCAACCGTAATGGGTAAACAATCTAAATTTGGGAATAAATTAAATTAACAACTTCAAAAAGTGATAATACCCCATAATCGAGGACTTTATAATTTTCAAGAAAATAAAACCAAAGATAAAATAGAATGATATTAATTTTATCTTAACTTTTAATAATTTTAAAAACCATTTTTAGTAGTAAAAGCCAATCAATAATTTGAAACTCCCTCTGTCCAACAATTGTTATCCATTATTGACTTGGCACACTCCTTAAGAAAAAATAAATAATAGGGATAGTATTATTATATTATTCTTTAACTTTATTAAATTTAATGTTTAGAAAAATGAATTAGATGATAAACAATATTTAATAGTAAGGATAAAATAGATACAAAAAGTAAATCATCTTTTGATTTTCTAAATTCAACAAGTAAGGAAGCTGCGCCATTAATTTTTCTTGTGTGAAGTGTCCCAAAGACCAGCAGGTTGGGCACCAAAATTAATACTCCCTATTTTCTTAAAATAAATGTCAGGTTAATAAAAAAAAATTGTTTTCAATAAATGTGCCATTTTAAAATTTTAGAACAAAACTGGTATAGTTATATTTTTATGCTTCATCTACCTAATATTATTTAATTTTCAAAAGATATTTATTAAATAAAGATATTTAATTAATTACACATCATATTTATTAACTTTTTTTAATGGACATTATTTTTTGTAAGATGACATTTATTTTGGAACGGAAAAAATAATTCATACTCCTTTCATTCATCTTTTTTATTCAGAAATAGATTTTCACTTTTACTTGCCTTTTTTAATTTATTAAAAAATAAAATTATTTTTCTATTTTATCCTCAATATTAATTATTTATTCCTCAACTTATTTTTAAAAATTTTAAATATGTCAATTAATACAAATATTTTATATTATTATTTATTTAAAAAATAAAAAATTATAAAATCTGAGAGGGAATAAATTTAAAGAAGTAGTTGCCTTTGAAAACCCTGAATATTAATGATTTGCATTTGGGGAGGTGTGGCTAATGTACAAATACAACAGATATCCTAGAGAGGTGTGCATAGACCGGATGGAATTTAAATTCCGGGGATTTTATTAATGTTTTTAGAGTTACATGTACCCTCCGTTTCAAAATAGTTATCGTGTTTTATATTTTTAAAATTAATTTGATCAATTTTTTGAGTTAAATTAGATTTAAGTAATTTAATAGTTTAAAATTTAAATTTATATATTTAAAAATTCTATAGTAGAAATTATAAATCATATTTTTTTCTCATATCAATATGGTCGGAAAATATGTTTATCTTTAAAATATTGATTAAAATTCATCTAGTTTGACAATTATAAAGAAAAACGTGGCAAGTATTTCTGAACGGATGGAATATTACTCCCTCCGGCCATCATTATTTAAGAGTAAATTTACTATATTGCCCTTTATATTTATATACTCCCTCTGTTTACTCCATTTACCTTTAGCATAAGGTATTGAAAAATGATATGAGAAATAAATCATTAATGCTAAGTATAAAACATAAATAAAAAAAAATTATATGTTAAAAGTGATAAATAAAACTAAAAATCTAATTTTGAATAGTAGACAAGTAAAAGTGAACAAAGAGAGTACTCCAGTCTCTATTTACTTGTCAAATGTTTTTAATTTGATGTCCTTTTTTACTTGTCAGTTTTGACAAATCAAGAAAGGATAATTTATTTTTTCCTCTTATATCCTCAATTTATTAACATTGAGTTAATGTCTTTGAAAAGTGTAGAGAGTAAATATATTTGAGACCTATCAATTACTCCCTCCGTCCACAATTGTTTGTCAGGGTAAGGTCATGCACACCCCTCAAGGAAAATTTAATAGAAGGTGTAATTTGACTAATATAACCCTACTATACCAAGAATACCAAAATTCTACATAACTTTTCAATTGAACTACACTATCATTAAGGGTAGAATTGGAAAAAGGTGATTAATTGTTTCTTGATTGTTTAAATTGACAATTAATCTTGGACATCTATTTTTAGTATACCTGCCAAATAATTGTGGACGGAGGGAGTAATAGTGGTAACAAAGTAAACTCACTATACGAATCAATATTTTCTTAATAGGTGTACCAAGTCAAAATTTGACAAGTAAAAAGGGATCAAGGGAGTAATAAATTTGATGTTTTGAGAAATATATTGAAGAAATGACTATAATTAAGAATATTACTCCCTCTATTTCAAAACAAATGATTTGTTGAGGCAATGTACACCCATTAAGAAAAAAAAAGTTTATGACATACAAATTAAACATCATTTTCCACTTTTGTCTTTTTAGTTAGGCATAACACATAAGCGGCCCCTCGAACTTGTCCCTTTTTTTCATTTAGATACTTAAATTATAAGGCTTACCTATTGAACACTGAACTCAAGCCATTGTGTGCCTATTGAACACAATTTTTGCAGCAAGCCCAAATGTTTTGTGCGTGACTTTCAAACGCTGCTTATGTGACATTATTACAAATAAGAAAATGACACATGGCAAAAAAAACTTTTTTTCTTCCACCTCTCCTAGGACTCCTCCTTTCACAAACAGCCCAATCCCACCGCCACAACAAACAATCTCATTTCTTATCAAACAACTGCCCTCATTGCAATCCATCTTTGTCGTTCTAGTAAATTTTATTTCAGATTCTTTTATACATTTTTTTATTGCTATTTTACACTTGATTTCTAGCAAAATTTTACAACAAATCTTGATAAAATAGGATAAACTTGTTCAACATTCAATGATTCATACCCAATAAAAATCTTTAAATGATTTATGAATAGATGTGTTGAGGCATGTGGAAGTAGGTTATGTGAAAGAAATGACTTTTTTGTGAGAGAAAAAAGAAGGCGATGGAGAGAAGAAGATAGCCACTTCTGATGTAAATTTCGTCGGCTATGATGGAGATTTTAGGGAAAATTGTGAGGTGATATTAGCGGCACTGAATGTTGGTAATGGCGATGGGTGTAACGACGGGCGACTCCGATCCGTGAATCTCCTCCTTCCATTGATTTGATGCTCTGTTTGATGAAATAATTGAATGAACACGAAGGGATCAAAAGTTTGATTAAGCTAATTAGTTAATTCATTCGTGGTGGTTGACGGCTCACATTTAAATTATGAAGAGACAAATATGATGTTTCTTCCTAAATTCTTCATTGCAATTTTGACAAAAAATAATTTTATTCATGGGAGTGATCGGCAATGGTGGTGAAAAAGAGGGAAATAGTGTTGCAAATTGAGATTGGAGAAGACAAAAGTAAAAAAAGTTGGGGCGTTCCACTCTCTCAGAGGAGAGTGTACTACACATGTTGTGCCATGTCAGCACAGTGTGTTCAATAGACACATTATAGTTTGAGTTCGAGTGTTCAATTGGTATACCTTATAATTTAAGTGTCTAAATGAAAAATATGAACAAGTTTAAGGGGCCGCTTATGTATTCAGCCTTTTAGTTATTCTCAGACTATTTTAAAAATATAATAATTTAAAGTAAAATCATAAATATGAACAATTAATTCTCTTGAAATTATTACCTAGAAATGTAAATAAGGAATTGTTGAACGTTGAACAATTCAGTTATTTTGAATTATAAAAAAAAGGCTCAACAATTCACTTATTTTAAAATAAAAAAATGTTAAACTAAAGACTAAATAATAAATTATCTCTTAAATTTTTGAATTGAACAAATAAAAATATTTTGTTTTAATTTTAATACAATAAACAAATAAAAATGAAGAGAAAAAGTATGTAACATTCATAAGCGTTAAGTTCAAATTTATTTATAAGAGGAGAGGTGTAGTAGCTACTAGCTACCGTAGGGGGTTAGTTCACATATGAGACCAAAGAATTACCCCCTCTATTCAAATTACTTGTTCACTTTAGAGTTTAGATTTTGTATTCCACTTAAAAAAGTTAATATAAATATTTTATTACAATACTCATATTAGTTAATGTATACTCTATAATTTTTTTTAAGAAAAAAAAATTAATGTTAAAAATAAAATAAAACAAAATAATACATTTTTAGTATAATAAAAATAAAATATATATTTTTAAACAAAGAAAAAGTAAAAGTGAACGGAGTAAATAATATTCTTGGACAATGACAGGTTCCTAGCACTTTCCCTATCCTTTAATTTATGGATGGCTTCAATGCAACTTATAATTTCTGTTCATGGACAAAAGGGTGAATACTCCTATCCATCCTTTTGCTGCAAAATGATTTCTTTGACATACATTTTCCTAATTTCCGCTACATAATTTAATTCATTTTGACTACATTAAATGTTTCATTGAAGGGTTGGTTGTTGTATTTAATTAATGGGTAATGTTAAATGGACAGAAAATTTGGCCAAAAATTTAAAAAGTCTATAATATTTTTTTTATTTTAAAATAAACTTCTTTTTTTCATTTTTAATTAAAAGATATTAAATTTAAAAGGGTAAAAATGTTCAAAAAAATAAAATAATATAGCGTGAAATATGTTATTTTACCATTTTGGCCATTTTCTGGCCAAGAGGATTTTTCTTTAATCAATGGAGGCCCCAAAACTTACATTTAATTGAATTTATTTCTCACATTATCCCTATTCATGACTCTTCAATATCTCATTTCTACTCCTCATAAATCTGGAAAAATAATGTGGTTGAAACTTTTGTGTGTCCAATCAATTGATGATCCCAAAAAATGGATAAAACTTTAGCAGAAATATTGTCATGAAAGTTACTCCCTCCATTTCAAAATAATTCAATTGTTGAGACATTTTTATTTTTCAAATTAACTTAATTGTTCGATTTTCTAGACTATTTTTAAAATATTCTTCCAATTTTACCCTTCATTAATTAGTATTGAAATTAGTTATTATTTACTGTTTAGTTATTTTAATCATAAATTTGACAATAATTATTAAGGGTAAAAATGGAAAATTATACATAATTTATGTATTAATCTTTTTTTCTTAAAGGGTGTGAAACATCTCAACAATTTAATTAATTTGAAATGGAGGGAATATTGAATTAAGGTATTCGCTTGTTCACTCTAATGCTCGTACGTAAGTTTTATACTATCGAACTCATGAATAATATATGCATGAAATAAAATTTATTTATATTGTTGAGTGATCTTAGTGTCGAGCTATTTTTATAGGACCTCTCCTACATTATCATCACCGTACGCATGCAATAGATTTTAACTAAAGTTTAATACATAATTTGTGCAAGATCTGTTAGGCGAGCACTGAGCGTTGGGCATTGGCCGTGCTTAGGGCGTCCAGTCGGGCGCTTGGGGCGTAAGTCTTATAGAACTAAGCCCCACACTTGAGTCTCGGAGTGTTTTGCTAGAGCCCCGCCTCAAAGCGAGTCCCGAGGTAAGTTCCAACAGTCTTTTAAAGCACTGCCCTAGACTATCACCTGCTTTTGAACATTCATGAAAAAAGTTCAATTTTTCTTTTGCTCCTAATTCTTATCATTTTATCCTAATTTGTAAAAATATTTTTCGTAACTTAGTCGTGATTCAGTAAACTAATCTGTGAGATCCCTTCTTTGATTAGAGTATAGTTGGTTTCATTTTTTCTTTTCTCAGCTCACTATGACTGTATGACAAGTTGGACTAGTTTGGTATACCAATTTTTTAAAGATTTAGTATACAACACACCTTGAGTTATAATTAATTGATTATTTCTGTGTTCAAATTGTACTTATATGTATGTTAGAATTATTTAGTTTCGAGCCTAACATAAAATGGTATTTTTTTAGAGTCTTTCAATTGAAACTGTATAATTATATATTAGGATAGTAATTAGACAGTATAGTAATTGATATAACGATAATGTTAGCTGGCTTAAATCTAATTCAATAAAATGTGAACAATAAATATTATTAAAAAAAAAAAAAATAGATTAAGATGAAAGAATGAGAAATCAAGTCCACTGAATTTATATTATGTTCTTAAGAAAATTATTCCTCAAGTAGCTAATGTTATGAAATATATTCAGGATAGAACGATTTACTTCAGCAGTTGGATAGTGGTACCTTATATTTCGTTGAACTTCGAAGTTCGAACTCACTCAACAATTACAAATCACATTGAGTTTTTAAGAAAAAAAGAGTAGAAAATTTAGAAAACTCGTAGTTGAAAAATAAGAGAAAACTCTTTTATTTATAGCCAACAAAGGATAATATGAACATGTGCTTATTGTGTCTTATCAGAAAAGTCACAACTCATCGAAAAAGTTACAATTCTTTGAAAAAAGTCACAACCCTCTGAAAAAATCATAATTCATCAAAAAAATCACAATCCTTCAATATAAAGAAGTGTTATTCACACTGTTAAGGTTTTGCCCTGATTTTCTTACCATAATTTAAGATTTATTTTTTCTTAAAGAAAAAACAAAACATTACCATAAATGTTTTTACTTTTCTTGAAAGGAAAATATAATATTATTTTATATTTGGTTTATTCTCTCCTTTTAGGGCTCCTTTTCTAGTAGGAAAGGTTTTATAACTCTATAAATACAGGTTTGTTTCTTCTAACACAATAACAATAACATCCACAATGTAGTCGTTTAAGAGTCTTGTTTATGGGGAAATTTATTCTCTCTAAAGTTTCAATGTTTTTCTTTATGTTAGTTTTGATATAATAATTTTAGTATAAGTTTTTTTTGTTAGCTGATTTATCAACTATATGATTTGCAAATTATAAGCTTCCGCATGACGCCCTAATTCACCTTCAGAACCCAACACACACAATATTTTTTCTCTTGATGTCTTTTTTGAAAAAATACTTCATTTTTCATTCACGCCTTTTAAGATCAAACATATACAACATATTTAAATCATGTTTAAGAATTATGATACAATGTTACAATAAATTCAATTCATGTTTTAAAAATATCAAGGTACGAAAAAAGAAAATCTTATCAATAAACAAAAAACTAAACTAAAATTGTGATATAACGATATAATTTATTTACATAAATAGATCTTTCACCAAAGAAACAGTGACAAATATATATATGGTAGACATTTTCAAATACATGATATAAGAAGTATAATCTTCTAGTACATTTTGTATATTTCTGTCTATTTTCAATTGCTTGACAATTTCAGCCATTAGATCTTTGTAAGAAAGTATAATCATTTATAACATACCATTAATTACATAATCTATACAATTATTCTTTGTGTTTCAGATTTCAAAATGTCGCATCAAAATTAAAATAATTGACATGATTTAGATATTTCAATTGTCAAAAAATATAGAATAAACGAAATTGTATCCACAAACATAAAAAAAAATTGAATTCAAAATTGTAAGTAGAAGAAAATGTTAAACTAAAACGATCAGATATCTTATTTATATTCTATGTTATATTCTATTAATTGCTCTCTTCAGTTAACCATCGGTGCAACTAAAAATCCTTGCTCAAAATAGATACAAGTAATTCAAAACTCAAATAAAAATAAAAAAATAAAAATTGAAGAAAAATTGCAAGGTTATGTAAATGTTAATATTATCACTACACGTCGTAATATAGACCTATACTACGTCATTTGTTTCATTTTATGTGACCCTATTTGATTTGATACGGGTGTTTGAGAAAAAAATATTTTTTAAATCTTATAATTTAAAATAATTCTTAAATATTCGTGTGGCGATAACTCATTACATTAAATTAAATTATCTCTACTAAAAAAAGATGACCTTTTCGGAACTAACTAAGTGCCTGTTTGGATGGGCTTTTAAGTTGGTCAAAAGTGACTTAAAATAAGTCAAAAGTTAAAAGTAGAGTGATCCTTACTTTTTTTTTAACTTAAAAGTCATTCTACTTTGACCAAGTGTATTACTTTTTTACTCTTAATTCTTTTAAACAATTTCTAAAATCTTTCATGTGATCTATTCAAATTATATATTTTTGAAATTTAAAATAAGTTGCACATTTAAAATTAACTTAAATATTAAGTTATTGAAATTGAATTAAAATATAAATTAATTTTGTTTTAATTTTTCTTAGAAATAAAAACCTTAGATTAATTAGCTTTTTATTATATTAACAGTTTTAAAGGTATTTCAGACATTTTGATAAAAAAAAAAGTGTTTAACAACACTTATTTGTCAAACACATCAACAATTTTTTTTCAACTGCAACATTTTTATCCAAACATATAACTACTTATTTTTAAAATAACTTTCAACACTTTAAAAAGTTATTTTTTAAAAATTACTTTTTTTTAAGTCAATTCAAACAGACTCTAAAAAATTTGTCACATAAAATGAAATAGGGGAGGAGTATAATTTTTTTAAAAGACACGTGTCACATGCGTTAAGGTTGTAGAGTGCTAAAAAGATTTTGCCACCACTTCATTTATTTCGTCGGCTAAGATGTAATTGGTTGAAGTATTTAATATCCCTTCATCCTACTTGGACGGAGTATAATATACTACAGATTGAGGGTCTGTTTTGTATGTTTGCTTAGAAAATGTTTTCTTGAAAAACAAGTGAATTTCTAACTTATTTTCTCTTGTTTGATTGGTGAGTAGGAAATATTTTTAATGTTTGATTGGTAAATGAAAAATTATTTTTAAAATTTGAAATATTTTTTAAAAACAATTGACGGAGGTGGCCTGGCGGGGGTGGGGGTGGCATAATTTTTTAAAAATTTGAAATATTTTTTAAAAACAATTGACGGGGTTGCCTGGATAGGGTGGGGGTAGGTGTAGAGGTAGTGTAAAAAAAGATTTTTTTTAAATGAGTGAATTTGAAAAACATTTAATCCAATGAAACATAGGAAAATTGAAAAACATCGTACCAAACACACCCTGAGTGCTGTTTAGTTTACTGGCTAAAAATATTTTAAAAGGGAAAAAATAATTGAAGAAAGAAATAAAAAATAGTTAAGTCATCAACCAGAATATTCACGTTGTTCATCCCCTTTGTTTCTACTAAATTAGTTATAAATAATATTCAACCCTGTCGCCGCCGCCGCCACCCCCGCCCATACTTCGCTATTTATTTTTTATTTGTCCATAATTTTGAATATATATATTTTTTTATATAGAGAACACTTTCTTCTAGAGACGTATGCGATGTAAATTGCATTACTTAGATTTCGTATGATATCAAACACTGAATATTGTTTTTAATTAATAAAAAAAACTTGTCTAGAATGAAATTTGTACCCTCTTTAAAAACTAATAAATGAAATGTATATATTTATTATTATATTGATGGTTGTATTTTTCTTTAATAGACTTAAAAGTGAGTAGTTAATCTTAAATATAAAATATAAATGATACACTAATTTTATCAAATCACTCTTATTAAATATAAGTCATTTAAATTTTGAAAAATGAATAGTATTTAATTGCAAGGGTAAAATAGACACATAATGATAAATATTCATTAGTTTTATAAACTAGACAAGTATTATTGGACATCTCAAAATAATATAGTAGGCAAGTAAAAATAAATAGATGGAGTATTCTTTTTCTTGATATAGTAAAACTGACAAATAAAAATAAACAAATAAATATTAAATATAGTAGCAAAAGTAAAAATTTCCAACATAATTTTTTTTAAAAAAATATAAATATATTAGAGTGTCGTATCTTAATTCAAATACAGATACTAAAAAATATAAGAGTGACGTAACTTATTTTGAACCGTAATATAGGATAGCACAAAAATAATTACTATGTAGTTGTTCAAAATAGTTTTTGCATAACTAAGAAAGAAAGCATGTGCATAAATTGGTTTAATCAATAAATCAAATTGAAAAAATATTATTAATTTTTTAATATTGTGTTATTGAGTTGATACTTTTTAAATGATTTTATAGTTTTTTTTGTTAGATTATCAATTTGATGTTCAGTTTTGTCATTTTGGTTAATAGTTAAATTAATATCCTAAATTTTGCTCTTAATTATATGAGCTTTAATATTTTACCAACCATATTCCCTAAATTTTAGTATAACTTTCGGTTTGTAGGCAATACAAACTACATTATCTGTCTTTCTATTACGACACATTCTCTCTTCTCGATTTTAGATTCAATTGTTATAAAGAAAGACATTTTAATATTGTTTTTTGTAATTTATTGCATGAGTCTTTAGAAGAAATTCAAACATTTTTGTCGTAAATAAAATTGATCATATAAAAATTTGTGTTGCACTTTTATTCTTTCTATTATTTTTATTTTATGAACATCATGTATATATGATTATATAAGCATTTTCTTACCGATTAAATAAAAAGTCGAACCGTATTAAGGACTAAAAACTGATTAAACGACAATCAATTATTAATATTTTATTAATTTGGGTATCAATTTAGCTGTTCACAAATAAAAAATTGACAAACTAAATCTCAACTGATGCGCACTCCTAGACCGTGGTAAAAATCAGTTTTTTCCTTAAATTGATCGGGTAGTAGAAGACTCAAATCCTAACATGTCAAAATTAGGTGTCTAACTAGCAATTTTTGAGTTTAGACAACCGTAATTTTATAGGATAAACATTTCTAATAAAAAGAATTATTATTAGAAAAAAATATTTTAAAAGAAAAAAATAATATATTAAAAAATAATATATTTATTTGAAATACTCCTTACTTTTAAAGAGCCCATTCTTTAGGGGTGACAATGGGTGTGGGAGGGGTAGTCAAACCCACAAAATTCTCAACCCTCCATAACATTTTTATCTATTATCAATTCGCTCCATTCTATAACCATATAAATTCGGTTCGTCTTGTTTATGTTTATTTACATATACAAATATTTTAAAGTTTTATAAATAATCATTATTATATTAAAAATGTTGATTTAAAATTATTTATTAGGCTATTAGCTAGTAACATTTTTAATTAATATAAATCTTTTATTAGGCAAGCTAACAATTTAATAATAAATTATTTTTAAATTTTTGTGCAAGTGAAGATAACTCAAAGTTTCTAATTTTATGTTGTCAGAAATCAAAAAGGGATTTTGAAGGCCGCATTAATTGATTTTACAAAATTTAGTTGAGCAAACAACATAAAATTAAAAGCCTTCAGCCAACTTCTTTATCAGACAAATTTTCAATCTACATAATTATGCACTCGCATAGTATTAAAAATTACTACTTAAGATTTTAATCGGCCCCGCCCAACTCCCACGTAGAGATTAACCGTCCTATCCCACACCGCTTTTGCACTGCTCTATTGTCACACTATCATTCTTGTTTCTTCTTTTAAAATTAAAATTAGCTAATAAACAGTAAAAAATAATATTTTTTTTTCTTCTTAATGTTATTTTATCAGTTAAAATAAAATGACTTCATATACTTTTTTTTACGGACTTTTTTTATCTATTAACTAATAATGAGGGTATTTTGGACCATACTATTAACGGTAAAAATATTTTAACCTAAACTATTAATTGAAGATATTTTTATTTAGTTTCACGTAATTTAGTGTCATTCTTGACTCTTTTTTTGTTCTTATAATTAGGTGTCTAATTATCTTTGAATATTTTAGTATAAATTTTATGTGCTTTTTTTCATAATCAAGTGTGTAACTATCGTTGAATTTTTAGTGACTATAATTTTTGTTCGCATCTTATTACAAATACGTTTATTTATGTTGTTATATTTTTTTGCTTAAAAATATCATTGTCATTGGTCAATTAGTTTTAAACTATCCTTCAACTAATCAAAAAAAAATATTCTTCGTAATAATTGTTTAAAATTAAGAAAAAAATGTTAATTTTACCTTAAACTATTCAAAATAAATTAATTTTATCTTTATTGTTTTCATGTTTTGGGAGGGGAGGGGAAGGGGTTGAATGAGTGTGTGTATATATATATATATATATTATTTTATTCTTTTTTCTTTTTCTCATTCTGAATGAGTTATTGTTTCTGAACATGAAATTATATACCTTGTTTTACATAACTATTTAAACATTTTATTTTCCTATAGCAATAATAATGAATTTATTTACTAATTCTAAGAATGATATAATTAAAAATAATAATGTTGGTAATTTAACTTTATTTATAAATTCGTAGTGTAAAAAATAATTATTAAAAATAGTCAAACTAATCTCATAACCTCCCGTTTTGCTCAAATTCTTACGATTAACAGCATTTGTCATGAACTTTATATGTATGTGGGTGGGGGAATTGTCCCCGTATTATTAATAATGAAATTATTCACTAATTTTAAGAATAATATGATAAAAAAACTAATCTTAGTAATTTAACTCTGTATTATAAAATTAATCGTGTAAAACATAATTATTAAATTAGTCAAACTATTCTCCTAATCTTCAATATAAATTTTTACTCAATAAATTAAGATTTTTTTTTTTCAAAATTACGTACCTAAACTCAGCTATATAGCCTGTAATTTATGAAAATTTAAAACACTTGATTTTATAGCTATTGAACTCATCCCATAGAAAGGATATTTATATATAGCTATTAATAATAATAATAATAATAATAATAATAAATAGTAACTGTCTAATTGGTTTAATTTGATTTTTCTCATTTTTTTTGTTATGAACAACAATAAACAAAGCAATACTATTAAAACAAGACCAAGAGAATTAAAAAAAAAATACTCTCTCTCTCTCTCTCTATATATATATATAATAGTAATTGTCTAATTGATTTAATTGATTTTTTAAATCATTTAAAAAAAATCTAGAATTCAATAATATTTAGTTGAATAGTCTAGGGAGGTAATAGGTCCTCATGAAAGTTTAGTATCGCAACAGCAAATTCGACCAAAGTTGAAGTATTTTTCAGACCCTTATCCCTAAAAAAAAAAGTGAAACTTAAAAATTTACTCCCATCCTTTCATATTATATGTACCCTTTCTATTTCACAGTGTAATTAAAAATCACTAATATATTGATCAACTTTACTATTTTGCCTTTTGTTCATATTAATTAGTCTCTTAGAAAAGATAAATTAAATCTTCAAAATTTATTTAAACTTTCAAGGTCATATTAATTATAGAGGTTAAAATAAAAAAAGACATAATAATTTAATAAATAATCAAGTAGCATGTGACACAAATTTTTAACAGGATGCTCATTTAATATGAACAGAGACAGTAGATTATTTTATTGTTTAGGAGTATTAAGTTTGTTTGCATATTGTGGTTGGCACATGAGACATAGATAAGAGCAAATATTTGGAATTTATAGAGTGAGAGAACACTTGGCTGGAGCTGTTTATAGGAGGGACTCAGATATTGTGTTTATTTTATTAAAGAATTATAATTAAAAAATATTAATCTAATAATAAAAAATATAAAAATAGAAGCTTGGCTCTGATATGGTTTTTTTATAGTGCGCAGAGATCCAGGAAAACGACAACATATTTGTTTCTTCATCTCTCTCAGATTTCAC
>NW_006239084.1:1128217-1149250 GCF_000226075.1 Solanum tuberosum | reverse complement strand
TCGCTCTAAAGTTTTTCTGAACTGAACTCTCCGCCCTCTGCATTTTTCACCATTGTTATTGCTCTAAAGGGGTTGTATAGTTTGATCGGAATTTAAAGAAAAATGGCGTCATCGACGGTATCGTCATGGATGATTGGGTCATGCATGTCAGTTCCTGGTGAAAAGGAGCATGAATTACATGGTTTTTTTGGGATTTATAAGTCTAAATGCAAATGGGCTATTCCAAGTAAAACAACCAAAGGGGTTTTCATAAACTCCAAATCCAATAATCCTCTTACATTTCCAATCTCTTCTTCCTTCTTATCTCAACCTAACCGTACCATTACTGGATTTTCCTCTTCCAATTCCTGTTTTCTATTTACCGGATCCGCAGTTACTCGTCCCCCAACAAAAAGTATCTCTTCTGCTCAAACAGGTAAATTCTACCTTTATGCTTGATTGATGGTTTTTTCGTGCCCCTTTTTATATGTTTCGTTAAAATTAAGGTTGGTTAGAATTGGAGATGCATTTGTTATTTTGGAGTGTGTTTATTCTCAAGGTTGCATGGTTGATTGTTATAGCTAGTTAGTGAGTGTGTGCTTATATTTGTTTTTTTACATTTTAAACAGACCCAGGTTGGTGAAATTGAATTGGGTTTATTGATTATTCTAGACTTGTTCATTTTGGCATTGCGTGTCATGTGAAAAGAGTGATAGATCATGCAATTTGTTTGTTGCTTAATGCCTGCAAACTGGTTTCTTGTTGGATTTCGAGATCATGCCTCAACACTTTCAACTGTGTTTCTTGGTTGTTTCTTTGGGCTACCATTAGTGTATTTTCTCATACTTGAAACCATTTGTTGGTTCTTTTCAAAAGTTTGGTTGGGTATTAAAAAATAGGTGCTTATGATGATCATACAAGGTGGAAGATAAAATATGTGCATAATGTTGTGTGATATTTTTTTTTAGTATTAGAGATTGAAAACAGCTTGTTGGAACAAGTTTAAGAGTTGTAGTAATTGGCTGGACGTAAAGGAAATCATTGTCCCCCTTTCTTTTTTTGGGTAGAAAGTGGTTACCTTGTGATGACCAAATTTTAGAAAATGATTTTATCATGGAATCTTTTTTTTTGGAAAATATTATCCGTCTTTTGTATCAAGCTACACGAATGGATTTTCTTTGGAGTACTGCCACAGAACTACAAAGTTGTGAATTTCTACATCATTTTCTAATACGCTTTCCTTCAAGTTATCAACTTTCTTACATAGATTTTGATGTATTTGGCCGCTCCTTGTACCAGGGGAGGTAATGGCAATTGCTTCCCAATCGGCCATGGAGGCTGCACCAAAGAAGAAACCTCCAACCAAAGAAAGGCGAGTTGTTGTGACAGGGATGGGTGTGACCACACCAGTTGGTCATGATCCCCACACGTTTTATGAAAACCTGCTTGAAGGTGTCAGTGGCATAAGTGAAATAGAAGCTTTTGATTGTTCTCAGTATCCAACAGTACGTCTTTTTCTTGGGCTTGTTTTCTTCAACTTTAGTTATTTAGATGTTTATAATGAGGTACATATCACAGAGAATTGCTGGAGAGATCAAGTCTTTCTCAACTGATGGCTGGATTGTACCCAAACTTTCTAAAAGAATGGACAAGTTCATGCTTTACATGCTAACGGCTGGTAAGAAAGCACTCTCAGATGGTGGAATTACTGAAGACATGATGAATGAATTGGATAAAAGAAGATGTGGAGTTTTAATTGGCTCTGCTATGGGTGGGATGAAGGTGATCCACTTTCTTTTTCTTTAATCACAAATCTGATGAAAATTTCGCTGGTCAAATATGCCAACTTTCTTTTTCCATTTTATTTTGTTATTTATGTGCTTCTGGGATCAGCTCTATTTGGTCTCCAACATCTCAAATATAATTGAGCAACGGCTTGTACATGATTGCCCATGCATCAAAATCTCCTTAGAGAGAATCCCTATGCAGACCAGGAGTCTTTGCTAGAACCAAGATAAGTGACCACTCACTAACTGATTTGCTTTACTTGAGCAGGTTTTTAATGATGCAATAGAGGCTCTAAGGGTTTCCTATAGGAAGATGAATCCTTTTTGTGTCCCATTTGCAACTACAAACATGGGTTCTGCCATGCTTGCCATGGACCTGGTTAGCCAAAGTTTTAAGTTTTAAGTTTTCAGTTATTAGCTGTGATGTATGATTAAGTAACGCCCAGATTTGTGAGCCTTCTTAAAAATTCAATTGCAGGGATGGATGGGTCCAAATTATTCAATTTCAACAGCATGTGCAACAAGCAACTTCTGCATATTGAATGCCGCTAACCACATCATTAGAGGTGAAGCTGTAAGTTTCAAGCCTTTAAGTCATAGAAAGCTGTAGGAAGCAGAGGATTCAGTTTCGTCTTACCATTGTTCATAGAGTTCCTTATGCATAGACAGATGATTCCAAGAATTAACATTCTTAGTAGCTTAGTTCTCTCTTTTTACACAATGACAATGTAGGACTTGATGCTGTGCGGTGGATCAGATGCAGCAATTATACCAATTGGTATGTACCTGTTCTCTTTTACCAGAAGTTTAGCCTATCAAGCTGAGGTTGTAAAACTGTTGTTTATATAATTTTATGTTATTTTGTTTTTTTATTTCTTTTGCAGGATTGGGAGGATTTGTTGCTTGCAGAGCACTTTCACAGAGAAATACCGACCCTTCAAGAGCTTCTCGGCCTTGGGATAGTGTAATGTCTTGTAAATCTTTTGCTCTTGTTGCTCTGCTTTCTGTCTAGTTGTTAGCACAAATATTTGTGGAATGGATTGGTGATTCTAGTGTACTTGTGCTATTCCTTGTTGCAGTTCTTGAGTTTGGGACTAATAGGAAATTAGAAACATTCGACTTTGAATTTTTCTCTTGTTTACTGAGTGAGTTATGCATATCTCAAATTGCAGTTTCCATTCCATGAAATTGAACTTGTATGGCATATTTTCTTCAGAATTTATGACCATGTAGCTCCATTGGCACTCATGTGAACTTTGTGGAAGAGAGGCATACAAGATATTTTGTAGGAATTAAAAACACCTGTTTTATATTGGTGGAATATTTATATTTTTAGTGTACTTTCGGAGCAAATATGATATTCCAATCACCATGGACGATAGGATGCACTTTACAGAGAATCATGACCTTTTACGGGATTCTCAACTTTTTGCATACATCTTACGTGCTTATGTTAATTGCTATATTCAAATGACTTGTAAGATGAAGCAATAGCACTACAAAATTTCAACCCCATCCTTTTCCTGGTTGTGCGTGTGTGTAGCATATTTAGTAAGAATTGCTTCCTTCTTATTTTTATCTTAATCCTGGACAGAATCGCGATGGATTTGTCATGGGTGAAGGAGCTGGTGTCCTGCTTCTGGAAGAACTTGAGCATGCCAAGGTGATTTATGCTTCAAAATCAATAAATGCTTTCTTGCTCACCCGCTTGTTGATCCTCAAACAGAATATGAAAGATAAAAAGCCAATCCCGGGTCATATAATTGTTTTAAGTTTTCTTTTTAAATTTCATGAGCAGCAAAGAGGTGCAACAATCTATGCTGAATTTCTAGGTGGAAGTTTTACTTGTGATGCTTATCACATGACAGAGCCTCATCCTAAAGGTAATTTCTCTCATATATATATTCTTAATTTACCCTTTGGGGTGGCCTAGTGGTTTGGGCTTGGACTTCCATGTTGGAGGTCTCAAGTTCGAAACCCCTTGTCTCTGAAAGCAAGGGGTTTGCCTTCTGGGTTGAGCTCGTCGCACCGAGCTTGCCTAGTGTGGGTTACCTCGCCTGTGTGGTTTGCGAGCTATTGCATAGGAGCGGGTTTTTTACCCTGTGCGCACCCAAAAGGTAGCGGCTGCGGGTTTCCCTTGTCATAAAAAAAAATATATTCTTAATTTGCGTAGATGTGTCCATGTTGAATGAGCGTGACATCAATATTCTTCTCGTGGACCTTTAAATTCAGTAAAACTTAGCAAAAATTGCATTTACTCATGCCGGATAGTTATACGGTTATGCACATCCTTACCGTATCCGTACAGGTACACAAATCTATATAACAGATATGTCGGAATTTTCATCCAAAAATTGTATAGTTCTCTTGTGAAGCTATTCGGTTGTTGGGGTTCTTTTCATTGGTTAATAAGATACAGTTAATTAGATAGAGTTAGTGAAAATTTCTCAAGAAGAGGAAGATCAATGTAGCTTGAGTCTAAGAAACCAAATGGGTAGGAACCAAGGCTAGGGATGTAGACAGGTTGAAGTTGTGGTACTCAGGAAGCTCGAGGAGTAGAAATGGAGTAGATATTTTAGTAGACAAGGAACTTAGGGAGCAAGTGGTAGAGGTTAGGAGCTAAGTTGTGCGGACTCTTCACTTTCGATGCCGCACCCGTGTCGGATTCTCCAAAAATACACTACTTTTGGCGAATCCGACACGCACCCCTTGACATTATTGAAGAGTCCGAGTAACATAGGTTAGGAGGATGAATGATAGGATGATGTCCATTAAACTAGTTTTGGGGATAGAAATGAAGGAGTTTCCCTTTTAGATTGCGCGAAAGCTTTCGAGATGGTCATAGCTAACTTGAGCTTCCAATAGTGGGAAGAGCACCTGGTGACCTATGCTAGTGTGGTGGCTAAGACTCAGATAGATTACGTGCTCCTTTGGAAGTGTGATAGAGGTTTATGCAAGACTGCAAGGTTATTAGGGGTAAGATTTTTCGTACTATATGGGGCTAGCCTCCTCCTTGCCTCTTCTCATGATTAGTAGCATTATTTAGTGATTTTATAGTTTCTTATTCTTCTATGTGTATTACTATTTGTTGCTTCATTTACTTTGCATCTTGGTATTTGGTTGTCATTTTTCTTGCAATCCTGCTTTGATGACATTCCTTTTGAGCGAGGGTTTATGAGAAACAACCTCTTTAATCCACAAAGGTAGGGGTAAGGTCGGTGTCCATCTTTCCCTCTCTATACCCCACTTGTGGGATTACATAGGGTTATGTTTTGTAATTAAAAAGTGTGTTTTTGGGTGACAGTTCCTTCAGGGATATCCAATAAAATTGGAACGACACAGAGGTATGTTTTGGCGGGCAACATCAAAGAAACTTTTGAACATTGAAATTTCTTAATTTCTAGATGGCCTGTCCGACTCCTTTTCCCTTTTTTTCTTCTCTGTATCTAGGATTGCCTTGCTTTTCTTAATGATGGCATATCAAATGTAAGATTTACTTTTTGCATGATGAAACGGAAGCGTTTTATGTTTAATTTACCCCTCCAACTATTAGCTGCGAAATAGAGGCCTCCAAAATATGATTCCATCACTCTATACATCTTATACTCTGGAAGGGTCTAAATTTTGATGGGAAAGTTGTGTGGCTAAACGGTTAGGGTAATACATCTCCCAAACCTCTTCTCTTTTCATCTTCTCTTTCTATGGCCTTAAATATCTGGTGCCTTGTTTTTTCCAACAAATAGAGCAGCAGATATTCTTGAATCTGTCTATCCATCCATCTCATAAAAGGTACTACCCCTAACCATATATAGGATTTGATCCTTTGATTATACGTTGGCTTCATTTGAAAAAAAATATGTTTCTTCTCTTACCTAATGACTTATAACTTGCATGTTTTTCTTTAGTCACCAAGATTTTGTTCCACAAGGTATTAACTCCTTTATTGACATCTTATAAAAATTACCTTTTATGGGATGCATGAGTCACACAAAGCTCCTGATGGACTCCTCTGTGTGGCCCACCTATCTTGCCATGCTTGACTTTATTCTTTTTCTCATGTCAACCGCAGATCTCGAAATAAACTGCTTCTTCCTGGTTGTAGTGACTTAAATGATATACTAATTCTTAGCTTCTTTTTTCTGTTTTGCCTAAGTTGGAGATGCAGTTGTACCCATCAAGGCTAGTTCCTCAAGTTCTAGTATTTTCTGATAATTGTAGTTGAAAGATTCTTCCAAACCAGCCAGATATACTTGCACAATTTGTAGCTTACTCAAAACAGAATTTAGCTTAACATAATAAGAATGCACAATCTCATGTTTACTGAGATATACAATAGAGAAAAGGAAAACTTTGAACTCTTCTATTCTCTAAACTAGCAGGAACTGGAGTCATCCTATGTGTAGAGAAGGCATTAGCTCAGTCAGGGGTATCCAAGGAAGATGTGAACTACATTAATGCGCATGCAACATCCACACCAGCAGGAGATCTTAAGGAGTATCAAGCTCTTGTTCATTGTTTTGGCCAGAATCCAGAGGTTAGATTGAAGTTCTCTCATTGAACTACTGTGTCCATGCCAATCCTCTCAGGTTTTTGGTTCAGCTGTTTAATCAGCCACTGCTCTATATTTTCAGTTGCGAGTTAACTCCACAAAATCTATGATTGGTCACCTGCTTGGAGCTGCTGGTGCTGTTGAAGCTGTGGCAACTATTCAGGTTCTTTTATCTCATAACTCCTCAAAGTTTGCTGCAGCTGCAGTTCAGTTGCTTTCTAGTTTCTTGTGTAACATTTCATCCAACTATTTTCTTGCATAGTAGATTTCCTGGCTGCAGATTCTGATATTTCTGCTTGTGTACCCTGTTGGGTGATTTGGATATTATTTTGGTGTCATCCTGTTGAATTGACCAAATCATTCTGTTATTTATGTAAGCATCTAATTGAACTAGATAACGTCATTAGCATCTCATACTATTTTTAGCAACCGTTTCGGGGGAAGTGAAGAAGCAACAGATTAATTTGGCTCCTCATTTGTTTGTGTGCTCTAGAACTTTTTTTTTCTTTTTCTTGAGAGTGAACTTGTGGCTGCTAATACAGAGAGCACAACTGAAGCTGTTTTACTGGGGAAGTTTCAATTTTTTACAATTTCGTGACATGAATTGCTTTCCTTTTGAATCTGAGTTCACTTATTGATGTAATAGACAATAAATTAACGAAAATATACATGATTGTTAATATCAGCTGCCAGTGAAAATGCGTATTTATGCCAATTAGTAGCGATGGCACGTTGTGGGACCTAAAGAAGGGGAAGCAAAGGGACTGGCTAACTTTTTACAGAGAGGAAAATTAGTAAAGGCCTAACCACCTGGTCTTGATGATGTCGAACTGTTGGTCAATGTAACCTCAAGTAGACAAATGACTCGTAGGGATAGAAACATCAACTACCTTGGAATCTGGAAAAACTAAACCTAAGTGTTGATGCAATCCTTTAAAATCTATTTGCTTTCAAGTTCAAGAATATCTTTACAGAAGGGTTATGATTTACTTCTGATCTGCCAATCTGATTTGTTGAGCATAAACCTGGCAAGAGTATCAGCAACGATTTTGCGTAGAACCTGCATACATAAAAATGAAGTGCATGGCAATGTATGTGCAATATCATATTGAAAGCTGCACCGCTTTGACATTAAATCCTACCCTTGGATATGGGTATCTCCACTTTGTACAAAGTTCATCCAGGGAATGGGATAATGCAAGCTACTAAAATAACCAGTTCTAGCCGTGACATCTGGGTACGCTCTAGAAAGCCACAGTAGGATGCCCTTAATGTTAATAGTGGTATATAGACCAACTTAATCAAGGTGAGGGTATACAAAATTGAGTTCTTTTTATATATATATCGTTGCTTAGAGTATTGCGCCCTGATGTAGTTTATGACACTCTTCACGTCGGACAGACTTTCTGATGTTATCCTCCGTCAGAAGACGATGTGTCAAAGTAAAAATTAAGTTACCCATGATTCCTTGCCTCGAGGTTAAATAGGCCGTGCTACATTATTTGTCATCTGAAATGTTGTCTACAGATGTTATAAATGATAACACGATACAGGTATTTTGCAAGCACTTGTGCAGGTGGACTAGGGAATTTTTTTATCTAGAAAAGTTACTCCATTAGGCCTGGGTTAGGTCTTCTCTGATGTTTAGACTACGGAAAAAGACATGAAATTCAGGTATACTTTGTAAATATTTCCTGGCTACGTATTAGAACCATGAATATGTCATGGAAGTATTAGACAGTAATGATACTTCTGAGGTCTGTGTGTGTGTGTAAACAGGTTAACCTACACTAGATTTTTGGGTGTAATCTATGAATTTCTAGGTAACTAACTGTTTTATCATCAAATAATTGGGAAAAGAGATCTGGAGAAAACAAAAATATGGATAGTTGGAGTCAAGTTAAAGAAAAGTTTCATATTCAATACAGTGGCCTTTCAAACTGTCGTTACCAAAAGAAATGAGAGTGACCTTTAAATCTTTGAATAATTCCAGGACAGGTGGTTATAAGGTAGGATGTAAATGATATAGGAGCTATACAAAATGTATATGACCAATTTAGTTCTATCAAAAAAAGTTTGGGTACATGCTTTAGTCCTGAAACTGTGTGCAATGATGGCAATGTTTCACATAACGGTGCTTTTATGCAAGTATCAAGGTGCGAAGGTGTGTGCTTGTTCAAGACATGACTTTGAGGGAACACTAACCAATAAATCTCTTGCAAGGTGATGTAGTTTTATGTTAACAGAAAAGTTGTATTAATTCCTAATCAATGGATAAATATGTTAGTCATCAGAACTTCAAAATTACTAATTATAGCATAAAAGCTAATCCCTGACGAAGAAATCTACAACCGTATTCTTTCATTTGACTCAGAAACTTAGTATGGGTTTGAACTTGATTGTCACAGTTTTCATTTCATATATTTCACTTAATTCTTTTAGTTCCTTTGTTCACATGATAATGGTTTGTCTTTATACTTCTCTTGCAGAATGTGTATATTCATACATATACACACAAGACAAACACATATTCTTCACCAACTCCTCTCTTAAGTAAAGCACGTGCTTCAATTACTTCTTTGGTGTAGAAGTTCAGCTTATCTTGTCATTTTTCCACACTTTTCACCTTTGAACAACATTAGTGCCCTCTCTCTAAGTTAATAGTATAGATGTTCATAGCTAGGTGGTACCAAATTCATAGTTGTTTAGGTTGTAATCCAACTTTTAAAAGAAGACATCCATAGAAGTTGTAGGATGTAATATTATTTTTAAAATGATAAAATCATATCTTCACCAACTTCTTGTTTGAATTTAAAAAGAAAAAAAAGAAGCATACTTTTTTTTTGTTGTTAAGAAAAAGAGCATACTTGTACAAGGAAGTCGCATCATATTCATAAAAGTATATGTAATCTGAGTTTTGAAAGAAGAAAATCATGCCTGTAGAAGACATTTTCAAAGGAACATTGGTGGGAGCCTTGAAACAATGCACAGCGGGAGCTTTCCATAGTGGTAATTTATTTTTTGTTAGAAATTGTTGCTTTTTGCAGTGAATGTTGCTGCTGTGAGTTACTCTAGCTTGAAGTTAAGAACCCAAATGAACTGGGAGTAGAGTAACTTTGTCAACTTAAATTATTTAAATAAATGTTGACTGATGAAGCAAAAGAGACAAACTTTATCTAATTTTTTTACCATGTGGGTATAGTTTTTTGTTTTGGCTACGAGAGTAGCTATGGCGATTGTTTTTGGATAAGTGATTACCTATTTTGAGATAATTCAAAGACAATTTTCTGCTGCTACATAGTTCCTTGCAGTTTGTTGGTGCTGCACAGTGTAATTGAAGTTAGATTAAAGTTCTAATTGTATCATCTCTGTTCTTGAATTTCATTGTAATCTGCCTTGACAGTGGAAAGGATGGTGAGGATAGACACTCCTTGGACATTTACTTGAGTATGTTGCAGTAACATGTTTTTGCTATAGTTTATTTGTGATAATGATAAATTAGTTTGATAGTACATAGATGTTGCAGAACTTATTCTTAAGGTGATTGATGATTACAGATTTCATCCTGTAAATCTTTCTTGACTATACTTTTAAACGTGTCTCTTGCAAAAATTATCTGGCTGAAACTGCTGACTGACGGTTAGAATTGGACTTCTCAGGCAATTCGAACTGGTTGGGTTCATCCAAATATTAATCTTGAAAACCCAGATGAAGGCGTGGTAAGGATTTATCTTTTGTTCATTTAAGCATGGAATATCATCATACATAAAGAATTTTACCATATGAAACTGCTAAGAAAGCTTGCTGTATCAAGAGCATGCCGTTGGTTACACTTAATGGCTGACCAGCTAGTTAAGTTTAACTTTGCAACTTCTCTGAATTTTTTACTATATCGCCAAAAGCTGGTTTATAGTGGAGCCTTTTATGGAAATGAAAAACTCACGAGTTATGAATCACAAGTCTATTAGTTTGATTCACATTTTCTGCATTAGTAGGGCTTTGCTCTGATATTGCAACCAAGACAGATTCTTTTGTGACATGAATATACAGAGCATTTGATATATCATGTCTCCCCTGTTTTACTATTTCAGCTTTACTCTTTATTGACCTGGTAATCACCGCATCTGATATGTAATATCAATGAAACAGGATACAAATATACTTGTTGGTCCCAAAAAGGAACGACTGGATATTAAGGTGGCATTATCTAATTCATTTGGATTTGGTGGCCACAACTCATCAATCTTATTTGCTCCTTACAAGTAGATCTCTCGAACAATATTGATGCATCTGACAGATACAAGGTATGTAGGTGCGTGCTTGTTTGTATTGAGGAAGTGAGGAAGATTAAGAAAGCCATGTATTTTTAAGGGTACACTTAGCAAATCTAGTTAGTTGTTTGGTAGGGAACAAAACGGGAGAAGAAGGATCACTGTTTTAACATGTAACAACCTCGTTAGTTTGTTTCCGCAAAATAGAGGGAAATGGAACTTCATTCCTTCTAGACTATGGGACCTGCTTCCTACTAAACCCCATATGCAGCAGTGATCAAAGTAAATTTGAGAATCTTGAGTCTGGAATATGATCGTCTTATTCTTCGATTTTATTATTGGTCATTTGGTTGTTGTTTCTTTTGCTACGGTTATCATATTATTTGTTGTTGTTACTTTTCTCTTCTCTGTTATTTTGATCATGGCTTCTTCACTACTGCATTTCCTTTTCAAATCTGCTTTGATATGCTTTACTTTAGCCGAGGGTTTGTTGGAAGCAACCTCTCAACCTTCACAAGGTAGGGGTAAGGTCTGCATACGCACCACCCTCCCCAGACCCCACTTGTGGAATTACATTGGGTATGTTGTTGTAGAGTGGTCTATTTACTCAGAGACTATACTTGTAGGCTATGCCAAGCTTGCTGCTAAGACAAGTTTTCTTGAACAAGTGGATTCAATATTTTGGTACAGAACACCTATTTGGCAAAAAGAGAAGTGTTAGCAATGACTTAAGGTTATATATCAAACTGTTGGTTGAACAGATTTCCTTTTTACGATAAAAGGGAATCACCTGAGCTTGGGAGTTTAGTGAGAGTTGATAGCTTTTCTATTTCAAAATGTTGCTAGCTCTTTTTAGCATTGATTCACATCTGTAATGGAAACCAAATGAAACAAGCCTCCTTTCCCCACTTCTTTTTCTCTTACAGTTACTCCCCTTGTATTCATTGAACTTAATTACATATGTTTTCATTTAAGGAATATTTGAAAGGATCCTTGATTCCCAGAGTTACTTGAAGGACACTCGTACAAGAGGCCTCAGTCTCGAAGAATTTGTCTTTTGGAAGATAGTCTAATGACGGTGGTACACTTCCCTCTGATATACAGAATTCGTTTTAGATGATTGTTGGAGAAAGAAGATCCTGAAGTGAAGAATGGGGGAAGGATCAAGTTTTATCTCCTTTTCTCTTAGCTAAATTATTATATACTAAACTAAATTGTTTCTCATATATCCTTTACACATAACAGCAAATGATTTATGTGACACTTAGGTGTTTGCATATATGTTAGTGTACTAGTTTCTTTGTATACCATATATTCTGCAAGACCTCTTTAAATTTGACTTCTTGATATTTGAATGAACAAACTCTGAAGGACTCGTCAAAGGAAAAAACAAGGTGATAACTTTAGGTTATCCAAATAAACAACACGTTTTCCCCTTCAAACGGGCGGTCTTTAATCTGTCCTTTAGCAATCCAACTTATCTCTAGTGGGGCATAAGTTCTTTAGAAATTGAAGTCGTATTGACTTTTTTAAGTAACTTATAAGTTAAAAGTCAAAAGTCACAACTCTTATCATAACCAGAAGTCCAGACTTAAGCTTAAGAAATTTACAAATTTGACAACATTGGCGGTATTTTAGCTACAACTTTTTTTAATTAATAAATAAAAATAAAGGAGTACAGTTGGAAATCTTATGGAAAATACCTTCATCACGAACACTTGTACGGGATTAGCCAACGCTTATCATTTTTGAGTAAAGTTTCACTATGCATTTGGGAGAAATGTTTGACTATTTCAAAAATATGATATATACCCATAAGTTCTAAAAATTATTAAAAATACCTTTAAGTTTGTATTGCCATTTTATAATGAACATGTTTCATTGAAAATAATTGATAACAATCAACAACAAAAATAAATTGTTCCTTTTTTGCCATGTTTTGTATAGATAGCAGAGATGAATAGTTTTTAGTTATTAATAGTGTAATTTGGTAGATAAATATTAGTTGGAATTAATAAATGATGAGTGTGTTTTATGAAATATAAAAGTTTTGGAGTAATTTTTAAATTTTTAAAAGGGATAAGGATCTGAAAAATATCCCAACTTTGGTCGAATTTGTTGTTGCGATACTAAACTTTCATGAGGACCTATTACATAACTATACTATTTAATACCGTATTTTAAACATATATATTTGCCCATACTCAGTCTATGTTAGTTGAGTGTGTCACACGCGCGTTTTAATACATTAAATTAGTCATTTCGTTCCCAAATAATTAAATTAATTCATTAAATAAACATATTTGAAATGTCAAAAAAATGGGAAATGAATCGTCACTTCACTTCACTTCACTCTTCACTGTCACTTTGAAAATTCATTTCATTCCCAGAACTCTCTTTCACTTAGGCCAAAGAAGAACTCAAAGATAGCGTTTGAAATCGTGTTTCAAAGAAGAACTCAAAGATAGCGTTTGAAATCGTGTTTCAAAGAAGAACTCAAAGATAGCGTTTGAAATCGTGTTTCAAAGAAGAACTCAAAGATAGCGTTTGAAATCGTGTTTCAAAGAAGAACTCAAAGATAGCGTTTGAAATCGTGTTTCAAAGAAGAACTCAAAGATAGCGTTTGAAATCGTGTTTCAAAGAAGAACTCAAAGATAGCGTTTGAAATCGTGTTTCAAAGAAGAACTCAAAGATAGCGTTTGAAATCGTGTTTCAAAGAAGAACTCAAAGATAGTTGAAATCGTGTTTGTTGATACCGTTTGTTGATAGTGTTTGTTGATAGCGTTTGTTGAAATTGTGGCAGTAAATATTCCTGAACTGAACTGAAATTAGTAGTTCTTGAAGGTTAGTCCTTTGGATCATCTTTATCAAAACAAATGCTATTCAAATCCAATTTTACGTCTTTCATGGATAACCCTAACAAAAAAAAATTAGAAATCAGAGAAAAGAAATTAGATGCCCTAAAGAACAATAGAACAAATAAGATCAAGAAAAAAAATCTGAAATTAAAGAAAATAATTTGCTTAATAGAAAGCTTACCTGGCCCTTCAATGGTGATCTTTTGGATCTGTATTACAGCGAAAGAGAAGGGTGTAAATTGAATTTGAATTATAGGTAAAAAGAAATAGATATAATTTAATCCCTGTATTGATACGTGGCATTTAATGATTGGCGTAAAAAAATTTATCTGGTGCCATACGCGCCTATGCGTCGTGTTTTCACGCACTTGACCAGATGGGAAAATATATATGTTTAAAATACGGTATTAAATAGTCTAGGTATGTAATAGGTCCTCATGAAAGTTTAGTATCGCAACAACAAATTCGACCAAAGTTGGGTATTTTTCAGACCCTTATCTCTTTTTAAAAAGGTCAATTTACATAAATAATATACGATATAACTTTATTTATGAATTATGACATATCTTTTACTCTACACATATTAGCCTTACTTTTCTTACCACAAATAGCCTCAACAAACAGGGCCACCAGTAGCAGAGCTAGGATTTTCAATAAAGAATTCAAAATATGAAGAAATAGACACACAAAGTAGCTGAAGAAGGTTCGACATCTATTATATATATCTAAAAAATTATCTTAACCATGTATAAATAATATAATTTTCCGCCGAAGGAAATTCGGATGAACCCCTAACTATAAGGTGGCTCCGCCACCGAGGGCACTATCACTGCTAGTTCCTCTTCCGCACAACTACAAGTGGCCATGTTTATACTAAAAATAATATCAACATATCTTAAAAGTAAATGTCCAATTCATTTTAAAAATATAATACATTTTTGACATATCTTTAAAATAATAATTCTAATTATATTAAAATAACATTTGAAATTTAGATATAGTACATTTTTAACATCGCTAATAAGAGAAAAAACATATATAACAATTGTAAGAGATTAACTTCTCTCTACTGACAGTGAATACGAAAATTACACCTTTAGTTCATTTTTTAAAATACTTATTTCTTTTAATATGTTCACATATTATTAATATTAAATAAAAATAACAAAAAAAAAATTATATGGTAACTTAAACTCTAAATTAATTATATGAGTTTGTTTAGGATTCTTATTTGATGGTCAAGAATTGTTTAACCACTTTCTTGTCTTCGTTTATCACATCGTTCTCCCTCAACATCATTGAAGCAATTTGAGACAATCATCAAGACAATTTGAGACAATCATCAAGTAACTTTTTACTCTTTTTTTCTTCTTTTTAAAATCTAGACTAATTAATCTCATAAAATAATTATTCGTAACTTATTAAGTTGTCTTCTCAACATGATTTTATTTCTTTGGATAGGTGTTTCTATTGCTTCAAACTATATTTTATCTTCTTAGTTCATTCAATCAACAATACAAAAATTAATTAAAAAATACTTTAATTCATATATTATCATATGTACTCCAATTTAAATAATACTCAAATTCGATAGTATAAAAAATATTTGAACGTTCTTTCAAAAAAAAAATCTTAGATTTGTAAAACTTGTTTTAAAACATAAAAAATAAAAAGAAAAAGAGAAGCTGAAAAATCATTAATCTTTAAATGTAATACATTTTGAATTCAATATTTTCCTAGATATAGGATATTATAGGCATGTTTCAATGCACATGGTGAATATATAACTAAAACATTTTTAGTTCAAAATAATACATTTTGAATTCAATACATTACACACATTATATGCACTGTTCAACGCACATTGTGAATATATAACTAAAATATTTTTAATACAATAATATATTTTAACACCGTTAATTAGAGAAAAAAATAACAATTGTAATACATTTGAATTCAATATATAATACATACTATATGCATGTTTCAATGCACGTGTTGAATATATAACTAAAACATTTTTAATACAAATGTATTATAAGTATTATGTATGAGTTTTAAATATTTTGATACAATTTAAATTAATTTACGTTGTTAAAAATGTATTATATTTGTTGGAATAACAACAATCAAATTTATAACAATGTATAATATTGAATTCAAATTGTATTACAACTATAGTTTATATAATAACACATAAACTAATTTGAATAACTTTTAAATATTTGAAATTCAAGTATAATATTTTTTTAATATCATTTAATAAGAGAAAAAAATAAACAATAATTATAATACATTTTGAATTCAATACTTGATACAATTAGCGTATATATATACCCTAATGGTATATGTGCAACACCATTTCTCAAATTTTTGGCAAAAATTATTTGGGTGAAATTTCACCATGTGTTTGGCCATAGTATTTGGAAAACATATTTCACTTTTTTAGAAAAAAATATGATTATACCCATAAGTTTTAAAACTTATCAAAACTAACTATAAGTTTGTATTACAAGTCAATTGGATCTTCGTTGCAACAAATAACAAGTATTGTCCATAACACTGGAGCAATGTGGTAGTTTAGAGTGAGTGCTACAAGCATCTTTCTATATATCGTGAAGTAGACAAAGCACATGACTTTGTTACCCTGGGCCGATTGTTCGTTATTTTCATCAACAACCATATCATATCTTTCATATTCATTGAATATTTCATCACTACTTTGGTGTTCACGTAAAAAATTATATAATACAGTGCAAACAACTACTATAGAGGGTGTTTTTGTAAAACATAAAAGTTTGGTGTAAAATTTGAATTTTGAAAAGATCACAAATAATGAGATTTGGCCCAGATATAAAAAAAAACTAGTATTTGTGAATTTGGGTTATTTGCCAAAAATATCTGTCAAATAATGACAAATTGTATGGACAAACAGTATTTGCCAAATTTCCCCCCAAAATTTACTTGGGAAATCTATGGTTAGTATTTGGACCAAGTTCTAATATTTGAAAAGGATAAATTTGACCCACAAGTTTATATTTTGATAAAAACAACCTCACATATATATCTACTAACCATTTACTTCATACGTAAATAAAATTTATAATTCATACCATTACTTTTAATATCATTTATATCTCATATAATGACTATTTTCACTAATATAGAATTTATTATTATTACTTCAAATCAATTCTACTTTACCATTTATAATATCCAACAAACTCATTATTTTTTATCAAATATATTTACCAGTCAAATGGCTCAAAGTAACAATGTTGGTTTGTCTTCTCAATCATATGAACGGAAAATGCAAGTTCAACGTGAGAAGATTGTCCGTACTATATGTGAGGAAAATATTAAAGATTAGTACACCATACAATTTATCTTTAGTTTTTTTTATTGAACTAAAATTTGATCAATAAATATTGTATTTTTTAATAATATCTCGGTGATAGTGTATTAAGCAATTTAATAAACTTGTGTTTATTTGGTAAAATTATATAAAAAATTGAGATAATTTTTATAGTTTTGTAACTTATAAATTTTTTATGTTTATGAAAAAATATATAATATAAAAAATTTAAATTACATGTTTAAACAAAAGTTCAGTTTCAATCATATATGATAAAAGATAATAATAGCGGAGGGGATCTAAATCAGTGAGAGCAGGAGATATATTCCAATAACTGGTAAACTACATACATGAGCAAGAGCATTGGCACTGAAACTTTTTATATTATATGTTTAAATGGCATGTTCAAACATACAAGGATTATTAGTGCTGCTATGTATAGCTAAAGGTAGTAAAGTAGTCTCTTGTGATTCATAAAATTAGGCATTTTCAGCACCTACTCTGTTTCTACAATGCTCTCTCGTTTTATCTCCAAATCCTTACATCTCCGACTGTTCATCCTACTTTCCCCCAAAACCCATGTCTTAAACCCTAAACCCATTTCCCCTAAACCCTCATTTCCACATTTCTTACCCAACAACTCCTGTTTCTTCTCCACAGGTAACAACAACGGCAAAGATTCGGACCATGAGGGAATAGAAAGCCAAGTTCTTGATGATGGGTCTTGGGCAAAAGAACAAGGGTATAAACCTTGGAGTTTTGATGTAGAGGGGGAAGAAGAACGACTGTTTGATGTTGGAGAAGAGGTTAGGGTAGGAGCTGAAATGAAGGGGTTTAAAGTTGAGAAAAAGTTTCTTGAATTGGAAGAGAAAGCTCTTTATGAGGTTCTTAAAGGTAGTTTTTCTTAAAGCTTATTTCAGATTGTTTTACCCTAAAAGGTGCAATTTTTTACTTCCTATTTTTCATCTTAGAACACTGTAAAAGATTTGTGCTTTATGGTTTGGTTGTAAAGTCTTGTATGTTTACTCCCATTTGTTTCATAAAAGGTGCACTATTCGTTGAGTGGTGAGTGGCGACTAGCCTAAATTGTCATGCTCCAAACTTGATAGGTCAGCAGCCTACTTAGGTAAACATGTTATTTTTATGTTTCCTGTTTAGCTTAACCAAGAACATTTCTTGCCCCAAGTTAAAGACATTAACAAACATGGTTAATCGTGAAGATAAGTTCAATATCATTCTGCATTATTCTGACGTTCATACTTGAAACAGTACATATTATGACAAAGTTTAGCTAAAAAGAGATTAGATTCCAGAGAGTGTAAATGCTATTTGCTCAAACCTTATGGTCTAAGTTAAAATAATACATTCTGCAGTTCTTGTGTAGCCACCCGTGTTTAGGGAGAATTCACCCATTGTGGCCACCTAAGCTTTCTCCTAGCAGCAGTAGAGTAAAGGAGTAAACGAATTTTTTTTTGAGTAAAAAGTTGCAATGTTGAACTCACAATGCTTGACATGACTCAATTCCCAGTCTTTTCTGCATCAGCCAGGCAATAGCTAAAATGGTGAACACTTTTCTTTACCTCACTCGTTCAAGTTGGTATTCTCCAGTCACATCATTTCACGCTATTCCTTCAGAAATGTCCAATTCAGCTTAGTAAAAGATGTTTCATTCAGAACCACCTAAAGGTCTTCCTTTGGCCAATTTTCCTTTTGGATCTCGTTCAAAATGGAATATTGATTCATCCATTATTCAAAAGAGCCCTTCTTTTAATAATATCTAGTGTGGATATTTCCAAACAGCCATTTTGATTGATTCCCAATTTGTAGCCTGTAGGAAATAATCTTTCATAGTGCATACATTTATGCAGTATTGTAGACCAAGGTGCTTAATTTCTTGTTATATTTTATTTTGTTTGGGCCATCGTTGTGGAACCCTTGCTCTAGATGTTTGTGTTCAACCTCCAACTATGTTTTCTTGTGATAATGAAAATTTTGAGAACGTGGCAGGTTCTTGTACGGATGAATTGACAATCAAAAAGAGTACAAAGCCCTCGGCAAGTGTGTATTCAGAAGAAATTTTGGAAATAATTGAGATAATCAAGGGTGGTGGGGAGGATTTGAGGCAACAGTTAATTTTGGTGGCTTCAAAACTATCATTCAAGTGCGTCATAGGGATTTTTGACCTTTTGAATGAACAAAGAATATCTGGATTGAATTTCTTTAATTGGCTTCGGGACTCACATCCTGAATTTCACTGCAGTGCTTATGTCAATAGTCTGATTATTTGTAATTGTGGATGGTTAGATGACTATAAAACAATGTTCTCTTTGTTGGAGGAGTTTAAGGCTGAACAAACTTGTTTAACTGACAAGGCTTTTGGGTTCTTAACTGTATTTGGATCTTGTAAGGATTCATTGATGAATTCGACTAAGAAAGTGGTTGATATGCTAAATGAGGTTGGAGGATCCTGCTGTGGTTCTGGTGTTCACGGATTAATCGAGATGTATTGTTGTTTGGACTTGTTCGAAATGGCAACATTTGTAATAGAGATCACTGAAAGAACAGCTTCTCGCTACAATATTTTGATCCGTAAAAGGTGTCGGGCTGGCCAAATTGAAAAAGCACGAGCAATTATCAAAGAGATGTCTGAATTTGGCTGTTCTCCTAATACCAAGTCATATAACTACCTGCTTGGTTCATTGTGTAAGAATGATAAGCTGGAATATGTGCGTATTGTGCTCGAAGAAATGAGAAATAAGGGTCTCAATCCAGATGCAATTACTTTTGAAACTTTAGTATATCATTCATCTAGTCGTGGTCAGGTTGAGTTTGCCTCTGAATTTATGAATTTGATGATAAATGTGAATGTGGAACCACGTTCTACTACTCATGCTGCATTTCTTAAAGTTTTGCTTGAAGCAGGAGAGCGTGAGAAAGCATATAAGTATGTGATTGACATGAGTGCCAAGTATAACCACTGTGGAAATACACTATACAGCTTGCTTGTGAGGCTTAATCAGAAGAAAGGAGACATTATGGCTGCTCAAAACATTCTCAGTGAAATGATTGACAAGGGTCTCAAGCCGGACTTTGGAATTTTCATCAAAATTGTAAAGCAGCTCGGGAAGACTAGAAAGAAAAGTTTAGCTCGAGATCTTAGGATGAAATACTCGGTTTTCTATTGTAGTACAAAAGCTAACAATTCTTTATCCAATTCGTTTATCCCATGCCAAGGTTGAATGCATCTCTCTAGCTGGTTTGTCTGCAGAAGAAAGATTAGGAGTGTGCATTATTTGATTTTAACCGAAAAGGTGACTAAGAATATTTTAGTTGTAAGTTCCTGTTTCACTTTTTGCTCTGCATACAATGCCCCTCTTAGTTTTTCTACTTCAATCCTATATCAGCTTTCCAGTTTGTCTTCACGGTGTCACCTTCAACCTTCGTTGCCGCTGCCGTTGACATTGTCTCGCCTGACGCCTCTCCTCAGCCTCCACCAACATCACCTATGTTACATCTCCCAAGGTTTGATTTTCTCTTTATTGTCAACTTCAGCTCCCTGGATTTTTTGCTAATAATCAGTTTTTCGTATCTATATTGTGCAATTTTGTTGCTCAAGTATTTTTCTTCACCTTCTTGCCTCTGGGGTTTCCACTTACCATCCACTTATTTGTTGAATGTATATGTGCATCGATATACATCTAAGGCCAAGAAACCTAATTAATCACATAGGGATACAGAGGAAATAAGAACACAACGTGTCTAGCAATATTGCTGGTCAGGTTGTTTCTTTTTGCAAAGGTGAACTCTTTGTTCCTGTCTTATGTAAATTTATCTATGTTCTGCCTCTTTTTCTTTTTTTTCCTTTTGTTTTTTATCTGGGGCAGGCGGACATGGTTTCCTTATTATGATTTGAGTGGCCTCTGTTTTCAGTTTTATTTATATTTTTGGAGTATCCTGATTATGATTGATTGATTGTCCATGCTCAGATGTAAGGAAATGGTTAAATTTGCCTTATCATTTGAAATTATTTCCAATGTGGAATACTTCTTTTTAATTTTTATGCTTCCTTGTTTGCGGCACCCTTGATTCTTAAACTGTGTAGTTTATAATATACAAAAAGTAATCGTGTTTTGTGTCTGTGTTGGGGCGGGGGGTGATTGTAGCCCAGTTGGTCTGGCTACCTGAACTGCCACCTTATTTGTGGGGGTTCAATTCCCCACCTTGTAATCCCCCC
>NW_006239084.1:1044193-1127620 GCF_000226075.1 Solanum tuberosum | reverse complement strand
GCCCCCCCCCCCCCCCAAACCGCAACCCCACATGTATACTAAACAAAATGTGTGAAAAAAAGAACGAATTGTATATTTATATAATTCTTTATTATGGCTGAGTCGATGTATGATGTTTATGGAAAATTAGTCATTGACTAAATCTTCTACTCTTTTTTGAACAAATAGAATTGGTCAGTGTAGCCCAGTTGGTTTGGCCACCTGAATTGCTACCCTGCATTCTTTCCTTTTTGGATTCTGGTTCTTCTCAATGATTACAAGCAAATGTAACTTTTTTTCTACGTCAGTTCCAGTTTCACATTGCCTCTTGTTTTCACTACTTGATTGAGCAAATCTTGGGGGATTATTTACATACTGCAGCTGTGGTTGCTGGGAGGCAAGGAAGCCATGGTTAATTGAAAAAATAGAGGTTGCACCTCCTTAGAAACTGGAGTTCATCTTGAAGATTATGTTCAACTCCCTGTGGATCATACTATTATAAACTTCTGGAAAGCAAAGGTACAGAACAGTCTTTTGCAGGCTTATCCTCTAATTGTTGTTAAGGATATATACTTTAAATCCTTATTCATACTGTGCTATGTTGCTCAGACTCTTCAAAAATGTCAATGAGTGTGTCGGATTCTCCAACATTTGTGTAATTTTGGAGAATCTGACACGGGTGTGGCATCAAAGGTGAAGAGTCCGAACAACTTAGTCTTTGCTATGTTGCTTGAACTCTTCAAAAATGTCAACGGGTGCATGTCGGATTCTTTAAAATTGGTGTATTTTAATTTTGGAGAATGTAATATGGTAGCAGTGTCGTAAGTGAAGAGTCCGTGCAGCTTAGTCTTTGTGTTCTTGCAAGCTTTCTTTTACATAGCAGTATAGTGCTTGCTTTTCTAAACTGTTAAGCGGATGAATAAGCAAATAATAATAGGTAACTTTGGTCATAAAAAATTATAGGTAACTTTGATTCTCCATGCTCTTATTATCTATCAGATACTCTGAGGTTTTAAAAAACTTGACACCAAAATCGTCCCTGATCTTGGCCAGGGAATAGAGCTTATAAGCTAATGGATCAGACAAACCAACAAATTACAAATTGGCCATGGAAACAAATATGGAAAAGCAGAATACCCTACAAAGTATCTTGCTTTGTCTGGTTGTTGGCCAAGGAAGCAACTCTTACTCAAGACAATGTCATGAAGAGAGGGATAACCTTATGCTCTAGATGCTTTCTCTGTTGGGAGACTTTAGAGAATGTGAATCATCTGTTTCTACACTGCAAGTACACTCAACAATTATGGAGAATTTTTTAGAGTCTCAAAGGCATCTCATGGACTATGGCCTAAGAAAGTTTCTGAGGCTTTAAGGAGCTGGGAGGAAGCAGGAGTACTGGATTGCCAGAGGCAGATGGAGACTTATCCCTTCTTGAATATGGTGGGCAATATGGAAAGAGAGGAACTCTAGGTATTTTGAGAGCATAGAAAACAGTGTGCAGAAAATGAAGCTCAACTGCATTTTGCTATTATGTTTTTGGTGTAATCAGTTATACTCAAATGATACTGTCTCTATAATTGATGTTTTGGACTCAATTTAGCCATAGAGCAGTAAGAATTGGGGCTTTTGTATATAAGGTTTCAGTACAACCCATGTATTGTTTTGTGATATAATACAACCTTACCAAGTTCAAAAAAAAAATCGTGCCTGATCTTGTCCCAGGTTTTGCTAGAGTCCTGCTATTATGGCTGTGACGTTTGAAATATGTGATGAGAAGGTCCTTTGAAACTTCGTAATGAGAAAATCCACTAACTATACAATTACAAAGTAAAGAGGGAAGTTGTAAAGAAATTTAATAGCTCTTTTGTAGCAGAAAGTGTAAAGTATTAATTTCTCTATCTTACGGTATGTGATATATTTGGCTGTAGAAATGACTTCTCGATTTTGTATGCTCTCTTGAAGCTGCAGCATTTTCTTGATGTTTTTGTATTTTTTTCAGCAGCTCTCTTTGGGTAAAATATCTAATAATCGATTGCAACCAAAAAAAAAAGACTACCATTCTGTTTAACCTTACTTTTTAAGAGAAAAAGGAAGGTTCAAGTGTAGATAAGAGGGTGTTTGGATGGGTTTAAAATCTGGGTTAACCAGCTTATTTGAGTGTTTGGAACAGCTAAAAAGTACTTTAAAGCACTTGGTTTTTAAGCTAAAATAAGCCATAAGCTGGGCAACCCTACTTATGCCTTTTTGGCTTAAAAACTGTTTTTGTTTGATCAACGATTTTACCTTTTGATCCCATATATTTTTTTCTAATTTCAACAATACCCTCACTACTAAACTTCTGTTCCTTTCCTTTTCTTCTTTCTTCTCCATAGCCATTTCGTGCAGTCTCTTCTTTCCTCTTCCTTTTCTCCATCTCTATGCACCTCTGCTTTTTTTCTCTGCGTTTCAATGGCTAACAACAAGTTTCTCTGCAATTTCATTGGCATGGCTTCTGCAATTTCAGTGGCATACCTTCTGTGTTTATTCTCTGCTCCTTTACTTTTTTTATTTGCTTTTTTCTTTAAAGATATGACACTTAGGCATAACTCAACCCCAAAAACTAGTTTATGAGGGAAGGATTGTCCAAGTCCATATAAGTAGATCGTCAGTCCATTCCCCAACTAATGTGAGATTTTTACCCACTCTAAGACTTCCCTTCACGCCGAGGCCAACTAGAGCGTGGACCGGAAATCCAAAGGGGGATGAATCTAACTCTGATACCATGTAAAGATATGACACCTAGGCCTAATTCAATCCCAAGAGCTAGCTCATGAGGGAAGGATTTCCCTAGTCCATATAAGCAGATCATTAGTCCATTCCCTAATCAATGTGGGACTTTAAATCTTCAAATAGGCGAGTGGTCTCATCATTAATTGTTGTTATTTCTCTTCCCCTTGTATCTGGATATGTTGCTATTTTCAAATACTTTCTCAATTTTACCATGTATTTTTTTTTCATTGTTGTTCAGCTAAGGGTCAGTCGTGAACAACCTTCCTACCTTTGGATAACTTTTGCATACACTTCTACCCTTCCCAGACCCAACTTGTGGGATTATGCTAGATTTGTTGTTGTTCTTCTCAATTTTACCATGTAATATTGTAAGAGAGACGAGATGCAAGAGATAAATTTCAGATCTAAGAGATTTCACGTGTGCCTCCAAAAATATGAGACTAGAAAATTCAAAATGTTCTAATAATGTAGTCCCAGTGTTATTAAAAGCGAAAATGCAAAAAAGCTCTAAGGTGTTGGGGCTTTAAGCGCAAATAAGGCGTAGATTTTAATCAAAAGGACAAATGGAGAAAAAAATGCAAATATATATGATTAGTCCAAGACTAATAATTATAACAATGAATAAGACGTATATGTAAAAAAAACTGATTTTTTTACGATAAAATGAATCTCCCCTTAAGGAGAGACTCATTGGCAAGTATAAGTCTGTCTTAAGGTCTTGATGATACTGAAGCGCACATTAAGCGAGTCTAAGTGTTTGCACTCAACACATTTTGAGTCTTGCTTCAAGGCTTAAGCATGCCTTTATCGACACCATGTAGTCCACGTGAATTCTACATTGCACAGGTGGAAGTAGAAACTAATCTCTAAATTAATTAGCAATGTCAGAAGGAGGAGGCTTCAACAAATAGAAATCAGCAATAAGAAATAGTATTTTATGGCATCTGGATTACGAATGCAAGGAAGCAGATTTCAATGATGTGAAACAACTGCTCCTCCTAGAGAATTTCTAGATTGTATTCCTAAAAGCAACGGTCTTTGTACTAGTTTTTACTTTTTACCGCAATACAGTTCAATTAACCAGAGCTTCGAATTAGCAAGTGTTGAGCTTGGATAATTGATGATGGATCATGTGATAATTCTAACAGTATATTACAAGTTTTATAATAGTTGCACCTCTAATTGGTTAAAATGAGCACTCTTCATCACACATTTGTTGGGTATAATATTAACATTATAGTTGGATACAAACTTCATGAACTAGAGATATCTTGTGTCTTCTCACTTTTACCTTCCTCAGTTAACTACTGGATATAGGCTTCATCGGGCGTTGTGAAAATTTCGTGTTACTGCAACATTCGTATATTAAATTTGACGTACATGAGGAAGCATTGGGAGGTACTAGCTAAATGTAATCAACTCTTCAGGCAGGGGAAGTACCATATTAAGGTCGCCTACCGGGCTTTAAAAGAGGTAAAGTCACCAATGTCCCTGGGAGGGGTTTAGTGTGTCACAATGCTGCTAATCTAAGGGTGTGTTTATACTATGGATAGCACTATGAGGAAGTTTGATAGCTCAGGACCTGCTGATGAGATGGGGTATACCTGTGAATGGTATGTGTGTCCTTTGCTTGTTGTTTTTTCTACGACCTGAAAAATGCCTTGCAGTGGCTACAATGGAATTAAAAATTTCTTTACTGGGAGAATGGCAATGGATACACAGGAATACAAGGAGCAAGAATACCTCAGAATGTCTTACTCAAAGCCTTCCTTTGCACTCTGTTTATGATCTTTGGATTGAATGGAATGCTAGACTCTATCAGAAAAGAGCCAACAGAATGGAGAACTTGCTGCATGAGCTTAAAACTACTGTCTATATTAGAGTCTGAAAAAATATCTTGCGAGTACGTTGTCATTTTTACTTAGCTTAATACTCCATCCATTTCAATTTGCTTGTCTTACTTTCCTTTATAGTCCGTTTAAAGAAGAATGTTTCTTTCCTTTTTTGGTAACTTTTTAATTCTAACTTTTCACATGACATGTTTAAGACCACAGAATTAAAGGGAATTTTAGTACATTCTACATTCAAAAGTTTTATGTACTTTCTTAAATTCTGAGCCAAGTCAAAACAAGACAAACAAATTGAAACCAAGGGAGTAGCTAAGAGGTGCATGAGGTCACAAATAGGAGTATAGGATGTTTACTCTTTTTTCCAGATAAGGTTAGTTGAGTCTTGTTTTGTGTAGCTTTACTTGGTAATCAGCATGGAAAAGTGCAGCTGATTGTAACTGTGTTTTTAAATGCTTCCTTTTCTATTTAATCCTTGAGAAGGATGGAGCATTGATGAAGCTCAGTTCTTTGATGAGCCTTTATGATTTCTGTTGCAATGCTGCTGGTGTTGATGGGACTGTAATTGTTGCAGGCCTAGATGGTGATTACTTGAGGTATTCCTTGAATTTTCTGGAAACTACTTTCTGAATCTAAATAGCATACTCAATTTCTCTTCCAACTGTAGCTCTGAACTTGTAGTTTCTGATCCTACTACTCCTTTTACCTCCATCAACATTATTTAGCAAATGATTTTTGCTCTTACATGGTATTGGGTGCTTGCTTTCAGGAAGGGCTCGACATAATTCCAGTTGTGGTTTACTGTGATAAAGTTGACAACCAGATGTAAACTCTGTAGCAGAAGGGCATTTTTCATCTTTGGGAAGACTTCTGAGACAGACTTGAGCTTAAATGAGGTGCTAGCATCTCCAACCCTATTTTCTATTTTACTCTTAAAATATAGAGTTTTCTATTTTTTCAGACAATTAATTCTAACCCTATTCTCTATTTTACTCTCTAAAAAATAATCTTTTTCTCTCTCCTCAATATTATATTATTATTTCTATTTTCTTATTTCATAATATAAATCATTTCTTCTTTTGGCAAATAATCACTCTATGTAATACAAATTTTTTTTTCAAATTCTTTATTTAATATAAATTATATTTAATCTAAATAACATAAATTGCAATAAATATTATATATAATACATATTAACGAACAATTCAAATAAAAATGAAAACATCATAAATATTGTATCATTGTAAAATTTATTTTAAATTTTACGTAAATACTCAACTTTCAAGACTATTATATAACTCTCGTAAATGTTCTATTAATGTATTACGGAGTTCAAAATGAGCAATTTTTGTCCTTATTTTTTTAGGTGTAGCTAAAAATTGTTTAAATTAACAATTTCATTTTATATCCAATTATTTCGTACTAATTTACTTCCCCTCTTCAATTTTGAACTATAACATCAAATATTTTCATGCTCATTAAAAAGTGTAGTTTAATAATTTATCACTATAATATAAAAGTAGGTTGTTTGAATTATCATGTAAATTTTAGTGCATACTTTCATAATAAAAATAATTATAATTTAAATTACATATTTAAAATGACAAAAAACACATTTAAAAATTAAATTAGAAAAATTGTTAATTCGGGATGGAAGTAGTATACTTATCAATAATATGTTTTAGATGTTATATTACTTAGAAAATAATTACAAATATTAGAGACTTAATTAATAATTTTATATAATATAAATAATATTAAAATAACTTTCAATTACATATTTAAAGTGACAATTTTTTTTAAAATGAAATAAAATAGAAAAATTATTAATTTGGGTGTGAGTAGTAACTTGTTAATAATATATTTTTAGATGTTATATTACATTAGAAAATAATAACAAATGATAGACTTAACTAGTAATATAATAGAAATAATATTAAAATAATAAAAAACTAAAATAGAGAGGTGAATAGTAGTTCTCCAAATTTGGAGAACTACTAATCACCTCTCTATAATTGAAGAATAGAGAGTGAAATAGAGAGTGCTTGGAGAACCCATTCTCTATTTTACTCTCCAAATATAGAGAATAGAGAGTGTAAAATAGAGATGGGTTGGAGATGGTCTAAGAGCATCTTCAACCCTCTATTTTACTCTTCAAATATAGAGTTCTCTATTTTTTTTCAGACAACCAACAACAACTCAATTATCTATTTTACTCTCTAAAAAAAATCTTTTCTTTCTCCTCAATATTATATTATTATTTCTATTTCATTCTTATTTTCTTATTTCGTAATATAAATCCTTTATTTCTTTTTCCCAAATAATTACTTTATATAATTTTAATGTGATATAAAATTTTATTTTTTCAAATTTTTTATTTAATATAAAATTACATTTTATTCTAAATTTCTAAATAACATAACCACAATCGACAACAATTCTCTGGATCATATCATAATTCCATTTTTATTTTTTTATTGTTGCATGTGATTACATGCAACAAGAACAACAACGTATAATTGAAAAAAGAAATCGACAATCACAACCACAATCGCAACAATTCTCTGGATGATACCCTAATTTTTTTCCGAATAGAGCTAAATTTGGAAACGACCTACCGGATAACTAAATTATTATTGTGATTAATTAATTATTATGTTATGTATTTTATCTTGTATTTAAATTATTATGTTATATATTGTATTGTTATCTTGTATTTAAATTATTATGTTATGTATTGTATTGTTATCTTGTATTTAAATTATCATGTTATATATTGTATTTTTAAATTAAATTTTTTCATCTTATCATTTTAATTTTGTGTATTCTTTATAGTAAAATTATTAATAAAATCAAATTATATTGTTGACGAAAATTAGGAAAAAAAATTAATACTATTGATTCGGGATGAAAGTAGTATATGTTAAATAATATATTTCTAAAAATATTATATTACATTTAAAAAGAATTAGTAATATTATATGTTTAATAAATGACATTATATGTAAAATAATATGTTATTAGAAGATAATATAATTAATAATATTTTTTTTTGGTAACTGTAAACTTTATTACCAGATTTGTCACTGTTGTACATTTTAGCACTCTGGATATGGACATGTTCCACTCTCAGAGTTCTACTTCAACTAATTCTACCTCTATACTATAACATTCTAAGGATAGAAATTAAAGTTTTGCATATAACTATTTAGTCTAGGAATCATGCTAGCTCTATGATGAATGTCTTGAGTAATTACTTTGTTAATCATGCTTATATTCCTCTCCTTTTGCTTAAAGATTCTAAGGTTTCTTTCCCTCAATATCTGATAAACTGTTGCTGCTAATGTCATCCTGTAAATCCATGATAGATTTGCTAGTAGCATGCCCTGTGGCCCATTCCAGCTCTTCACTCCATCCTTCACATCCTCTATTGATGCGTAGCCAGTTCAACATCTTCTGCCATAATTTCCTTAAGAAGCAACAATTGAAAAACAAATGCTGATGTGTTTCAACTTCTACTTTGCATAATGAGCATACATCATCACCTATGATTCCCTATTTGCTCAGCCTGGTGATCTTGGGCATATTTATATGCCCAATTACTATAAAATTACCCATCTTTAACGTAAGTTTTAGGACTTTCACTAATCTAACTAGCATATTTTAGCTTAAGATTGCGATGATTGCATACTAACATACATGATTAGCAATTTTGCAGGGTTCCTAAGGGAAGTGATTGAGTCAAGGAAGAAAAATGAGTTAAAGATGAAAAGCGACGCCAAGCGCGGCGCCCCAGCACCACTGGCGCAGCAAGGGCGCGACGCGCCAAGCTCCAGTTGACTGAGGTCACTTTTGGGCGCACTAGCAGCGCGGCGCGCTAGCCTTCTAGGTGCGAATTTGGGCGCGATGCCCCAGTCTTATGCGGAGTTTTGGCTAAAGTTGATTTAAAAAGGACTGCTAGCTAGTTGAAGTAGAATCAGACTCTATTGTTCCTAACCATTATAAATAGACCCTTAGGGCTTCATTATTAGGGTTTGACTTTTTATTGGTGTGCAAGAGCAAGTATCTACGTTTGTAATAGGTTTTGATCTTCTAACTCTTCTATTTTTTGGAAATCGCATGAACAATTGTATTTTGTGATTTTCTAATAGTATGAGTGGTTAAACGCCCTAGTTTTGGGGTTGTAGCTACGAATGGATTGTTGATTATTAAAGGCTTTTTTGAATTAATTCTTGGTTGTCATTATAAGTTACTTATATATTCTTGTTTTAGTATTTTATGCTTGATCACCATGAGATAAATATATTGTCTAATCTTAAAATCGAGAGAGGCGGGATTAGATAGACCAGAGAATATAGAGAGCTCGGTCCACCCATTAGATTGAGGTGATTAGTGTTCAGGAGTGACGCCCGGACGAACACCTTACTTGGTTACAAAATAGGATGAAATATAAATGATCGTCAGTTAGTCTATTTATCCCCGCTCAACGATGTAGTTAGATAGCTAATTGGAGTAGGCGACGAGAGGTATGTAGCCCGACTCATATAATTAACCTTATAAACCAGTTACTTGACAACTGAAATTAGCTCTACGCTGATAATATGATACATGAGATTCAATACATTCTGCAGCCCTGGAATTGTCTTTTACTTGCTTGAAACATCATCTTTAAGTCGTTCAATCTTGGTTACTTTTATTTATTGCGAAAGTAGTAGTAGTTAACAATCAATCACCAACTCTTGAAAAGGTTACTGTTACTTTTATTTGTAGAATTGTGTGTTTAATATAAATTGATCATAAGTCCTTTGGGAACGATAACTCGTTTCTTTAAGAATCTATATTACTTGCGCGACCACGTACACTTGCGTGTATATTGAGAGCAACAAGTTTTTGGTGCCGCTACCGGGGACTTAGAAATTGATTTATATTCGATCTTCTTAAGTCTACAATTAGAATATTCAGGTATTAATTACTTGATCTTAACTTGTTTATTGCAGACACTTGATTTTCAGGTCTGGCTCGGAAGGGAGAACTTGTCGAACCTTACAACGAACCCGAAAGAGTTTTACGCCAGCGCAGAAAAATTAATCAAGGACGTCCAGGAGAATTGGGGTTAGGTGCTCAGGGAAACAATGATGATAATAATCAAGATAACGTGAATAACCCGAAGAACATGAACAACCAAGAGAACTTGAATAACCAAGGAGTACCCCTTGTCGTACCCGCTAGACCAGTCCGTGATGTGGCAGTCCCACTCATCGCTAATGTGGCATCTAGTATTAGGAAACCTCCACCGAGAGTAGATTTGAACTAAAACAGGGCATGGTACAACTTCTCTATTCTAATGGGCAATTTACTAGTCTCCCTCACAAGGATCCCCAAATCCATCTTAGGAACTTTATAGAGATCATTGATACATACATCCTAACTGGAGTCTCATCGGACTATGTGAGGCTAACGTTGTTTCCATACTCATTGTTAGGAGCCGCAAAGCATTGGTTAGATATTGAACCACCAAACTCCATCACTACCTGGGATTACCTAGCAAAAAAGTTCTTGAGTAGATTCTTTCCATCCAAGAAAACCGCACGGTTGAGGAGTGAGATATTATGCTTTAGGCAAAATCAAGGGGAGGACATGTACCAAGCATGGGCTCTTTTCGAACAAATGTTGAATGCTTTCCCGCACCACATGCAAACTAATGGGGTACTTGCTCACACTTTCTTTGAGGGTTTAGATTATAATGCTCGTGTGCTTCTCTTCTTAATAGTGCAGCAGGTGGACATGCCCTAGCTAAAACATGTGAAGAGTTGTTCGACTTACTCGATAGACTCTCTGAAGGAAACCCAGGATATGAGGGGGATAAGCCTAGAACCACAACCCAAAAGGCCGCGGGGATCTTAGATGTAGATCAAGCTACAACCATAAATGCCAAATTAGATGCAATGCAACATAACATGACCTTACATTTTAAACAAATGGCTCTAAACCATGCACCAGTAAACATTGTACAACAGGCAGCCAATTGGTGTGAGGTATGTGGTAGTGGAGCTCATGAAACTGAGCAATGTGAGGCAAACCCGGATTCCGTAAACTATGTGGGTAATGTGCAAAGGGGTAGAGTTCAGCAAAATTATGGTAACACTTACAACCCTAGTTAGAGGAACCATCCTAACTTCTTATGGAGTGGAAACCAAAACCAAAATCAGGCTCAAGGGGCTAACCAATACCGTTCTCAAGGGGATGGGCAACAATACCAAAATCCTAACCAAGACGCAAATCCTAGTGCATCAAAATGGGGGATGACCAATGAAGAGCTACTCCAAAAGCTCATGACTAAAATAGGGACCAAAATAAATGCTAGAATAGATAAGCATGATGAGAACATCAGAAACATCCAAATGTCCCAAATGAGTTTAGAGAAACAAGTTGCGCAAGTAGCTAATTCTTTGAACTTGCGTCCCCAAGGTAGGCTGCCTGGTGATACTGAACCCAACCCAAAGCAATTGCATGCGGTAAGTACTAGAAGTGGGTTACAATTAGAGGAACTAGCTCCAAAGAAGAGAGATACTGATGTAAGTAACAAAGAAAAGAAGGTGGAAGAGGTAGTAAAAAGCTCCAATGTTGAGGTACATGTTCCTCAAAAGAATTTACCACTTCTGTTTCCATAAAGGCTTAAAAAGTAGAATGAAGATGAATGTTTCGGTAAGTTTCTTTCTCTCCTTAAACATGTTCACATTAATCTGCCCTTGGTTGACATTTTGCAGGGTATCCCAAAGTATGCTAAATACGTGAAGGACATCGTGGCTAGCAAGAGGAGGCTCACGGAGTATGAAACTGTAGCACTTACTGAGGAGTGCGGCTCTAGGATTCAAAACAGACTATCCAAAAAGTTAAAAGATCCGGGTAGTTTTACTGTGCAAATTACAATTGGGCAAAGTGTTCATACCCGCGGATTGTGTGATTTAGGGGAGAGTATAAACCTGAAGCCCTTATCATTGTATCTAAAGCTTCGGTTGGGTAGTCCAAAATGAACCACTGTTATTCTCCAACTCGCTGATAGATCCATTGCTAGGCCTGATGGGGTGGTAGAAGATGTGTTAGTTCAAGTAGGTTCATTGATTTTTCCTATAGATTTTGTGGTCTTAGATTTTTAACCTGATTCTGAAGTTCCATTCATTTTGGGACGTCCGTTCTTGGCCACGGGTAGGGCATTGATTGATGTGACAGCTGGTCAACTAACTATGAGGGCACATGATATGGTTGAGGTATTGATGTTTACTGTGCTTTAAAATTGCCTTCTATCTATGAAGAGTTGTCTGCTATTAATGTGGTTGATCAAATAGTAGAATCACAAGTAGTTGTGCCTGAAGATCCCTTAGAGAGAGTGTTAATAGGTTATGGGGTGGAAGGAAATACTGAGACTCAAGAGATTGAATCATGCTTGAATCTAGCACTAGTTGACACTCGTAAGCCTCAAGTGGAGTCATTAGATCACGAGTTAGGTCCCCTACCAAAGCCATCGATAGAAAAAGCTCCTAAGATGGAACTAAAAACTCTGCCGGCTCACCTAAGGTATGCTTATTTGGGTACTAATGAAACTTTGTCTGTTATACTTTCTGCAAAGTTGTCTGATATACAGGTTGATGCGGCATTGATGATCTTAAAGCGGAAAAAGAAAGCAATTGGATAGCAGATGACTGATATTCATGGGATTAGTCCAGCGTTATGTATGCACATAATTTACATAGAAGAGGATCACAAACCAAGGGCATAACATCAACGTCGACTAAATCCTTTGATGAAAAAAGTGGTAAGAAATGAAGTAATAAAGTGGCTAGATGCTGGAATTGTGTACCCAATCTCTGATAGTAAGTGGGTAAGTCCGGTACAATGTGTTCCCAAGAAGAGAGGTATGACAGTAGTAAGAAACGAAAAGAATGAATTGATTCCTACTAGAACAGTGACCGGATGGAGAATTTATATGGATTACCAGAAACTAAATAATGCTACCCGGAAAGATCACTACCCTGTTTCCTTCATTGATTAGATGCTTGACCGACTAGCAGGGCAAGAGTACTATTGTTTCTTATATGTGTATTCCGGTTACAACCAGATCTTAATTTCCCCCGAGGACCAGGAAAAGACCACGTTCACTTGTCCTTATGGTACCTATGCTTTCAAACGCATGCCATTCAGACTTTGCAATGCACCGACGACTTTTCAAAGATGTATGATGGCCATTTTTCATGATATGGTGGAGGACTTTATAGTGGTGTTCATGGATGATTTCTTCGTCTTTGGGAAGTCTTTTGAGGTATGTCTCCGGAATCTTGATAAAACACTTGCTAGATGTGAGGACACTAACTTAGTTCTAAACTGGGAAAAGTGTCATTTTTTTGTTATAGAGGGGATAGTGTTGGGACACAAGGTGTCTAAGTCTGGTGTAGAGGTTGATAAGGCAAAGGTAGAAGTTATTGAAAAATTGCCCCCTCCCATTTCTATAAAATGGGTGCGTAGTTTTCTTGGTCATGCAGGCTTTTACCGGTGATTCATCAAGGATTTTTCCAAGATTACAAGACCTATATGTATCCTTTTGGAGAAGGATGTGAAGTTTGACTTTGATGCGATGTGTTTGAAAGCTTTAGAGATGTTGAAGAGGAACTTAATTGAGGCTCCCATCTTAATTGCTCCTGATTGGGAATTACCATTTGAACTCATGTGTGATGCAAGCGACGTATCAGTGGGTGCAGTGTTGGGACAAAGAAAGAATAAAGTGTTCCACTCGATCTATTATGCAAGAAAGACCTTTGACTCTACACAAGTTAATTACACAGTGACTGAGAAGGAGATGCTGGCTCTAGTGTTCGCCTTCGACAAGTTCTGATCGTATTTGGTAGGTACTAAAGTGATTGTTTTTACTGACCATGCAACTATCATGTACCTATTCAACAAGAAGGATGCTAAACCAAGGTTGATTCGATGAATATTGCTTCTCCAAGAATTTGACCTTGAGATCAAAGATAGGAAAGGTACTGAAAATCAGATAGCGGATCACTTGTCCAGGTTGGAAGATTTTTCCCATGTGAATGAAGGTGAGCAAATCCGGGAAGAGTTTCCGGATGAACAATTGATGGCATTAGATATATCTCAAGTGCCATGGTATGCAGACATTGTGAATTTGATGGTAAGTGGAGATTATCCTCCGGGTGCAACCACCCAACAAAAGAAAAAGCTCAATCATGATGCTAAGTTCTATATCTGGGATGAACCATTCTGTTCAAGCAAGGTGTGGACCGGGTAGTGAGAAGATGCACTCCGGAGTCTGAGGTTCACAAAGAGCTCAAAATTTGTCATGCTAGCCTATATGGAGGTCACCATGGAGGAGAGCACACTGCTCATAAGGTACTACAATTTGGTTTCTTTTGGACCTCGTTATTGAAAGATTCTATTGCTTTTGTGAAGGGTTGTGATAAATGTCAAAGGTTAGGTACTATTTCAAGAAGACATGAGATGCCGCTAAGTAACATTTTGAAGGTGGAAATCTTTGATGTGTGGGGTATTGACTTCATGGGTCTCTTCCCGCCATCTAGTGAAAACCAATACATTCTTGTGGCTATGGATTATGTGAGTAAATGGGTTGAGGTTGTCGCTCTTCCTTCGAATGGTTCAAGGGTGGTGATAAAGTTCATCAAGAAGCACATCTTCACTCGCTTTGGCACTCCAAGGGCAATCATAAGTGATGGAGGTAAGCATTTCATTAACCATCTAGTTAAGAATCTTCTTGCTAAATATGGAATTCGTCACAAGGTTGCTACAACTTACCATCCTCAAACGAGTGGCCAAGTGGAGGTTTCGAACAGAGAAGTGAAACAAATTTTGCAGAAAATGGTGAATGCGCAGAGAAAAGATTGGTCTGAGAAGTTGGATGATGCGTTGTGGGCATATATGACTGCGTATAAGACACCTATAGGGACTTCTCCCTATCACATGGTATTTGGGAAAGCATGTCATCTTCCGGCGAAATTAGAACACCAAGCTTATTGGGGGGTTAAGAGGTTAAACTTAGACCCCGAGCTAGCCGGTAGAAAGAGAGTGAATCAGTTGCATGAACTTGAGGAGTTTAGGCTCCACGCGTATGAGAATGCCAAGCTTTACAGAGAAAAGACGAAGAGGTGACATGACAGCACATAGTTGCTCGAACTTTCACTCCGGGAGAAAATGTACTACTCTTTAACTTTAGATTGAGGTTATTCCCCAGAAAACTAAGTTCTAAATGGAGTGGTCCTTTCGAAGTGATAAGAATGACACAACATGGGGTTGTTGTACTTAAAGGTGAGACTGACCCTACGTTCTTGGTAAATGGGAAAAGGGTGAAACACTACTTTGGTGTGGATTCGGATCGTGATCGGGAGGCTCTTGAGCTAAATAATGAATGATCCAAGTTGAGTCGTGTTGCGACGTTAAATCAAGCGCTACACGGGAGGCAACCCGTGAATGATATGTAATAAGTAGTATTTTTGCTTAATTTTGAAATTTTAGCTTAGTTTCAAATTCCTAAGTGTAGAGTTTTTATTTTCTTATTTATTATTTAGATAGGACTTTAGACGTTATAAAGAAAAATACAAAAAGATAAGTCGTGCCACGACCAAAACTAAGGCGCTGTATAGGAGGCAACCCACCATTACTATGTCACATTGTTTGGTTGATGCGCAGGTCATGGGAGGAGAAACCACCCGAAAATAGAGGAAATACGTTGAAAAATGCAGTTTGAGCGCAATTAGGGCGCGCCACGCCAAAGCTAACTTACTGGGCCTCTTTTTGGCGCACTGGTAGCACAACGCGCCAGGCCCCCCAAAGAACGCCGATGGCAGGGGCGTAATGGGCGTACCGCGCCACTTGGTTGGGCGCAGCACGGGCGCGCCGCGCTAAGGTCAAGAGACTGCGACCCATTTTGGGCACACTGGCAGCGTGTCGCCCCAGCCTGCCAGGCGCGATTTCGGCGCGCCGCCCCCGTTTCTGGTGAGTAAAATTTTCAGAAATTTTTTTGAAAAATTCGTGGGACCCACTAATCCAACCTTTTAACTCCTCCATCTACCCAAATAAACCCACTTTTCTAAATTCTCTCTCTCTCTAAACCGTTCCCTCCCCCAAATTCTCTCTAAACCCAAAAGTTCTTCTTCTTCTCCACTTCTTTCTTCCCCAAAATCCCAAATTCCTCCATTAATCCCAACCAAAGCCTTCCTCCCTTCCCTTTCCCTCAACTCTAACACCTTTAAACCCATTCTAACTCACAAATTTTCAAAACCCACCCACCCCACTGCCTACCCGACCCCATACCTCCTTTTTACCCATTTTTTTTCTTTTTTATATTCTTCCATTGTAGGGTGTAAAGATGGCTCCTAAGGGTAAGAATGTTGCTAGTGGTTCGGGTAATAAGAGAAGTAGGAAAGGAGCGGCTGTTGGAAGTTCTAGTCGGGAACCTAATAATTTGCCACCCCAAAAAATTCGGCGGGCAAGCTGTAATGCACTATAGAAAGGATTGGTACGAATGTCAACGAGAATCCAAGTACTTAGGTGATGAGTATGTAGATGAGGGGAGATTACGACAGGAATTTCCCAACATTCTCGCCAAAATCAATGCTTTAGGACTCCAATATATCTTCATGGATCAAGGTGAGTGTAATTTTAGTTTGTGAATTTTATGCGAATTGGAATACACGTCGTGTTGAGATAAACAAAGGGTTCATTAGGGATAGTTATGTTAGATTTTCTGTTGAAGCACTGAATGAAATTTTGGGTACTCCAAATTGTGACAATGCTGATTTTTTGACTATGATTTAAAGACCACCTTATCGTGATATTAGGCATACTTTGTGTGGGGTGAATTATGTTGCGCAGTGGGATAGGGTTAGAGACACGGGACATCATTTGACTTTTCTCTATGGTCACTTCAATTTGGAGGCTCACATTTGGTTAAAAATTGTGTGTAGCACCTTACTACCGTGTAAGCATGCGACTGATGTCACTAGGGAGAGAGTGGTGCTAGTATACCGTTTGATGAAGGGTTTACCGGTGAATGTTGGGGCTATTTTGAAGCAAAACATGCTTAAGTTTAGGACAAATAAAAGATGATGTTTCTGTTATGGGAGCATAATTACTAGGTACCTCCATGCTTTACAAATTGAGGAGGAAGTTCATGATGTGTCCCCCCCGTGCCCCCTACTTAGTGTGCCGCTTGGTTGATGTCACATGAACTAAAGCACACGATCCATCGCAAGGGCCTGTATTAACTGTTATTGATAGGCAAGCTCGTGATGATAGTTGGATGAGGCGTATGTTTGGAATAACTGAGCTACAACTGCGGATAGGTGGCCGTCAGGTGACTGAGGATGAAATGGCGACACTATCGAAGCGTTACCCCTTGACGGATAGTGCGATGTATATGTGTCGGATGGGCCCGGCTTTCCAAGAACCTATTGATGATGATGATGCCACTGCTGATGAAGAGGATAGCTCGGCGGAGGATGAGTCAGATGATACTGGCCCCGGAGATGATGATACTGATGCGGGTGATGGAGATGGTAATGCAGCTTCGATGACTATAGATTTTGCCACCAATGTGGCAACCCGCTAATTTGAAGCACCTGGCCTAGAGGTCGACAGGGAGTTCTCTTTTACCTTTGCACTTTATTTTATTTTGCACACTGAGGACAGTGTTTTGTTTAAGTGTGGGGTGGAAGTTGAATTTCATTGTATATAGTTTACTGCTTTATCGAGTCTTTTTAATTTTTAGGTGTGTTCCTCGCATTTTGTTTTCGGTTCTTTTCCCGAGGATAGTCGCATTGAACCGATTAGGAATAGTTTGTTTAGTTTTGTTGCGTCTTAGAGTTGTTGTAGGAGTGACAGTTCCCAATGATGGATGGATGACGACCGTCTTAAGGAAAAATTAGTCACTAGGAGTAGAAAAGTTGAAATCGACCTCCTTGGCACTTTGAAATCTTGTCTTGATAGTTGGCTAGACGTTATGGGTGGTAACACTTTGTTTGCAATATTTAAATGGTGACCTTGAAAACAAACATAATCTCTTTGTCTTGAGTCTAAATGGAAAATAAAGAATATGGGCTTAATTGTGTGGAAACACCGTAATGCAATTTATGTGAGCATGCCACAAGTATTGGGTCCTTAATGTGTGTTGTGATGCCATGTGTGGAGAATATTTGCTTAGTTTTTGTATTGGATAACATCTAGAACTTGCCCCAAGTGTGCCTAAGGAGTAACTTGTGTGAATTATGGAATATGATTGAGACATTTCTTTGAATAGCCAAGTTTGAATTTCCTTATGTGCCTCCAAATAAAATATCCCTAGCTTAGCCTCATTGAGCCTTGTAGCCTTGATTTTGTTCTAACCCACTGAATTGAGCTGAATCCCTTTTTATTGATACCATTAGTTTGATCCCAAAAGTAATCCTTAATGCACTATGTTGAGTTGAAGAAAATGATAACTTTGGTTAAAATGGATAGGGTGGAAATGTTTGGTTTTGTGGAGAAGAAAGAGAAAGGTAGACAAATGATACCCCATAAGTCCTAAAAGTTTGTGATTGGCCCTGGTCCCTTGGGACATTGTGCACTTCGATCAAGGCTAAAAAGCCTAAGTCAAAGGTGGCTAATTCGTAAAAAAAAGATAAAAAAAAATGGCCCTCCTTCTTACAAGAACAACATGCACCTTAATTAGAGTAAAATCGATAGGTTGAGGGTGGCTATTGTTAAGTGTGAAAATAAATAAATTTATATAAGTAAAGAGGAAAGAAAAAGGGGTGTGTGCAAAAAGAGGGCTCAAGTGAAAGTGAAGGCAAGGTGTTAAATTCAATTGGAAAACATCTAATGGGGAAATCAAAAGGGAAGAAAGAGTTGTGAATGTTAGCAAGGAAAACAAAACATGTGCATTAGGGAGGATGAGTCACTAATTTTATCCAAATGTATCCTCCTTTACCTAAAGCTGACATTACAGTCGAATGAAAGTCCTCTTGATTCTATGAGTAACACTTTGTGAAAATTAAAGTACACCAAGGGCAAGCTTAAGGCATGTTAGGATATGTGAAAACTTCATTTGTGAGTGTGAGAATGAATTTTATAAAAAAAAATAGTCTTATGATTGAAATGCATTGTTGTTAGTGTGAAAGAAAGGCTATACTTAAAGTGGTGAGGGAATTCACAAAACATGTTTGGTGCTTAATCTTGTTTGTCTTGTCTCTATGATATTGCATTAGCCCGGAATTATTTGATAAGAGTCATTCATCGAGGTTGTGAATTGTTGATTAGTAGACTATAAGAAAGAGTTGAAATTATTGCATGTAGTGTGTGCCACAAGATCATGATTAAATGTGTTTGGCCGATTGTAAAGCGAGGTGAGGAGTCTAAGGTTTAAGAGTGTGATTTGATAAGATAGAGTTTGTTCGAGGACTAACAAATCTTTTAAGTGTGGGGTGGTGATCTTAGGCATATAAATATGCCCAATTACTACAAATTACCCATCTTTAACGTAAGTTTTAGGACATTCACTAATCTAACTAGCATATTTTGGCTTAAGATTGCGATGATTGCATACTAACATACATGATTAGCAATTTTGCAGGGTTCCTAAGGGAAGTGATTGAGTCAAGGAAGAAAAAAGAGTTAAAGATGAAAAGCGACGCCAAGAGCAAAAGCTAGGCGCGGCGACCCAACACCACTGGCGCAGCAGGGGCACGACGCGCCAAACTCCAGTTGACTGAGGCCATTTTCGGGCACACTGGCAGCGCGGCGCGCCAGCCTTCCAGGTGTGATGCCCCAATCTTGTGCGGAGTTTTGGCTAAAGTTGATTTAAAAAGGACTCCTAGTTGAAGTAGAATTAGACTCTATTGTTCCTAACTATTATAAATAGACCCTTAGGGCTTCATTATTAGGGTTCGACTTTTTATTGGTGTGCAAGAGCAAGTATCTACGTTTGTAATAGATTTTGATCTTCTAACTCTTCTATTTTGTGGTTTTCTAATAGTATGAGTGGCTAAACGCCCTAGTTCTGGGGTTGTAGCTACGAATGGATTGTTGATTATTAAAGGCTTTTTGAATTAATTCTTGGCTGTCATTATAAGTTACTTCTATATTCTTGTTTTAATATTTTATGATTGATCACCATGAGATAAATATATTGTCTAATCTTAAAATCGAGAGAGGCGGGATTAGATAGACCAGAGAATATAGAAAGCTCGGTCCACCCATTAGATTGAGGTGATTAGTGTTCAGGAGTGACGCCCGGACGAACACCTTGCTTGGTTACGAAATAGGATGAAATATAAATGCTCGCCAGTTAGTCTATTTATCCCCGCTCAACAATGTAGTTGGATAGCTAACTGGAGTAGGCGATGAGAGGTGTGTAGCCCGACTCATATAATTAACCCTATAAACCAGTAACTTGACAACTGAAATTAGTTCTACGCTGATAATATGATACATGAGATTCAATATATGCTGCAGCCCTGGAATTGTCTTTTACTTGCTTGAAACATTATCTTTAAGTCGTTCAATCTTGGTTACTTTTATTTATTGCGAAAGTAGTAGTAGTTAACAATCAATCACCAACTCTTGAAATGGTTATTGTTATTTTTATTTGTAGAATTGAGTGTTTACTATAAACTGATCATAAGTCCCTTGGAAAGGATAACTCGTTTTTTTAAGAATCTATATTACTTGCGCGACCACGTACACTTGCGTGTATATTGGGGAGCAACACCTATCTTTAGTGTATAGCCTCCTATGTATAGCCACATATAAAGCAAATACCCATTTAGGACTGCCAAGATTGTTGCAAGTTAATCTTCTCCAAGAAACCTTACTGAATTCTCCTTTTAGCTTCTGATACATTTCTTTGATATTGAATTTTGTTTCCTCCATGATCTCATTGATCTGCAATCCCCTTTCATTCTAACCATTGTCCTGCTGTAAGGATTTTATTCACCACCCATGAAGCTTGCTTGATTGCCACCTCCCATGGCTTCCTACCCTTAAGATATAATGTATGAATCCACACAATCCATAAGAACAGAGAGTAATATGGAGGGAGGTTGGTGCCCATTCTCTATTTTACTCTCCAAATGTAGAGAATAGAGAGTAAAATAAAGATGGATTGGAGATGGGGTTAGAGAATGAAGAGTAAAATAAAGGTGGATTGGAGATGGGGTAAGATGTACATACATGTTTGCCGCCAGCACTATGCCAATGAACAATCTGTCAATGAAGCTGCAAAAATTGTCACTAGTTGTTCCATAACACCTAGGTTTCAAAGTCTGAAATATTGGTCTCAAATTCATGTATCCTTTTTCTTCTGTATATAGAAGTACTAAATGTGTTGCTTTAGAATCATAACACTTGGGTTTCACTCCTTAAAGTTTGAAATATTGGTCTTAAATTCATGTATCCTTTTTCTTATGTATATAGAAGTATTAAATGTGTTGCTTCAGAATCAAAATTTGCCAACAGTTATTTTAAGTTACATTACAAGACAATGATGACATCTTGTTCAACGCTGGTTGTATTACAGAATCTGTATCTTTTTTTTCAGTTCTCATTTTCGTCTAAGGTAATATCATGGCTAAATATATGTCTGTTTTCGCTACAACAACAAAAATTTCCATTTTCACTGAAAACAAGCATTTTCCGCTACGGTTTTCCTATAAATACCATTTGACACTGGTCTCTTTGCTTCTTTAAGAATGTTTGGGTTGAGTCTAATTTATATTTGAATCAGTTTAGAAGATCATATATTTAATAGTATTGACGGATCCCTTTCAGTCATCTCAACGAAAAAAAAATACTTACCCGCACTTGTTTATCAAACACATTTACGATTGTTTTGCCTCAACATTTTATCCAAAACGTGTAACTGCTTATTTTAGAAAACTACTTCAGAATTTGAGAAGTGTTTTTTAGTATTTGACGCTTAAAAACTATGTAAATTGAGCTAATAATCGGGCTTTATAGGTTAACTTTCTTGGGTAGATATGACAGAGACGTGTCACGGACTTAGAGTCTCACTAAAGCTCCGTGCGGCACTTGACAACTTACTCACTAATCTTAAAATCCCCTTTGAACTAAGATCGCTAAGAGAATGTAAGAAAGACTTGGAAAGTTTTGGAAAAAGGCTTTGTATGGCTTGGAAGATGGCTTACAACTTGTTTGATGAGTTTGGAAATGGGAGGCCTCTATTTATACTACTTCTTAGGGGCCTTTGTGTAAATAATATTTACAATATAAGTCCCTCTATATTTACACTTTGGTTCATATTCTAGAATTCTCTACACTTTCTAAGGAATTCTAAAGTCTTCTTGAAAATATCTAGGGGGTTTTAGAGTTCTGCATAAGCTTCTCCACAACTTTAGATTCTTCTCCCTATTCCGATGCCGAATTTGAGTGGCGGGACATGACAAGCGGGACTATATTGGTATATGAATTTTCCTCATTTTATTTTTCAAGATCACTATCTATTAGTGCACTTGGGTTTCATATATATGGCTGACAAGGTAGGGGTAAGGTCTGCGTAAACATCCTCGTCTTCTGACTCTCCTTGTGAGATTACACCGAGTGAGTACGTTGTTGTCCCTGCAGCTGTGAGATTTTGTTGCCCAAGAGTTCCTCTTTTCTCTGCTCTTTCATGATCTTCATTTTTATTTTCTTTATTCTTACATTATCTATACAGACTACAATCTAATTAGGTTGCAAGCTACCAGAGGCTTAGAATTGCTACTGTGACGTACTTTTAACATAAACTTGAAACTGGAACGCCTCGTCATTAGCTTCATATATAAGAATATCTATGCATGCAACTTAGATTAGTGGAATTATAAATTATAACTGAATTAATAAATCTAATTAATATGATTATTGCATTTGAAAAAAGTTCACGGAATTGGAATAAACGTTGAATGCAGTCAATTTATGAAATATTATATTGGAAGATCTTAGCTGACAAGAGAGATCTATGAACGTTGAGACTATCCGCAATTTGGTGAACTAGATATAATGAGTGTAAACAACTAGAGGCCAACTCAAATCTTCATATAGCAAAGGCCTGCTAAGTATTGTCACTCTGTTTGGATGGTTATTAAATATTGTTTCATAATGTATCGTATCATATTATATTATGTTGTATTGTATTGTATTGTATTGTTTTAGATCATATCGTTCTCCGTCGTTACATAATGTTATACATCAAGAATTTGATCCGTCGTTACATAATGTCATACATCAAAAATTTGAGTGATAAACCTACCAGGTAGGATACTATGAGAAAGTAGGGTAAAGGATAAATATTAGACAAAAAGAGAAGAAAATTAAGATAACACAATCACACCAAATCAATCGTTACATAAAATGTAACTTTTAATAGTTGGCTAACGATGAATTTAAACGATAGGCATTCCACCCCGTTTTAGTGGAGGGGCACGCTATTTGTTTACATCCATTAGTTTGCAAGGGATTCAATGCCGATTTTGATGGAGATCAAATGACTATTCATGTACCTTTATCCTTGGAGGCTCAAGTAGAGGCCCGTTTACTTATGTTTTCTCATATGAATCTTTTGTCTCCAGCTATTGAGGATTAATACAATAGAATTTAAGTAACAATCAAAATAAATATTGTATTTAAACTAACAATACAATACAATACAATGGGTAACAACCATCCAAACAAGTGTGAAAGGAAATCCCTCTTGGTTAAAACTGCAAAATGCAAATCAAATGCATTCATTAAATTTACTAGTATATTACAGATGACTCGGATATACTTTATGTAATTGCATCTTGCAATAATATATTACCAATAACTCACCAACTCAAGTAGCTTGTATTGAATGCATTTGCATACGTACACTCGATTTCCTACCTACAACCCTATCAAAAAAACAAATCACCTGTTGAAGGTGATATACACGGATGAATTAAATGAAAAAAGGATACGCAAAAAAACACAGGGTACTGGATATCCAGAAGCCCCAAGTACAAACTATGGCACAAGAGCCTCTGGACAGAGCTCTCCATCTTGACGTAGCATCATCAAATCAGACTTCACCTTCATCCTTCTATTTTTGAGATCTGGTTTTCTTTTTAGTCTTAGTTCTCTTTGCGGACAGCACAGATGATGCACTCTTGCCTTCAAGCTTCTTTGTTAGCTTCACAATGCTTGACATTCCTTTTCGTGCTGCTGCCCGATGTTCAGGCCTCCGGCTCATCATCTTGCGGTCAAGGGGCCAGTAGGCATATGGCTCAAGTTTGTCTTTCTTCTTGACATCACCACCTGCCTTCTTGCTTGCATACTCTGTTCCAGTGTACGCCCATCCTGAATCAGACGTTCTCCTCCGTTTCTGAGAATTCCTTGAGCTCTCTGAAAAGCGACTCCCTGCTTTGCTTCTTACATCTACTAAATCATCAGTAGCTGGCTTGACTCGTTTTTGCTTCTTATCTCCCTCGTGAATAATCAAACGGCCTTCAGAGTCTATTTCTGCTTCGTCTTCTGATTCAGGCTTCCTCTTGAGATTGCCAGATGCTCTAAGAGCTGACCTGGTCTTCTTCTGGTCAAGTAAGTCAAGTGGCTCATCATCTAATTGATCAAACAGATCTTCCTGCAAACTCTTGGCTAATTTCCGTGTTTTCTTGGACCTGGAAATATGACATACACCCACTCATCTTACATGTGAAATAGTCTAAGCTACAAAGCATCATTAATTTCCTTTAAAAAATTACATTTAACTTCCAAGTTCCAACGTACTGTAGAACATTACATCTTAAAACATTCCCACTCACCGTAATAAAGATGCTTTGGAGTCTGATACTAATGTAGCCTTGCTCCTACGACCAGCAGTAGTTTTCGTGTCCATATATTCTGCATCACTATTCTCAGATTCTCCATCATCGAACTCAGAAAATATTTTTGTATGATTCCATCTGCTTAGCCTGTAACAGGATGGAAAAGTTAATACCACAAGTACTAAAATAATACTTGACAAGATACCAAGGCATTGAAATGACTTCTTATCCATGCAATACAAACTACAAAGATGAGAGACCAAAGAGTCATTGTCCATCTTAACTGGGACAGATCTGAACATTCAACACTAACACAAACAGTCAAAAAGAGGCAAACATTTGTTTCATGATAAATAAATTGTTCCAACCAACAAAGGTATATAAAATACTCCAACATGTTTTAGTCGCTTCACCATGTGTCAGGCATCCAATATGTGTAGGTATATATGGAGGAAAGGAAACCACAACAAACATTTGTTTCATGATAAATAAATTGTTCCAACCAACAAAGGTTTTGTTCTCAACTTCAGTATGTAGGTACATATGGAGGAAAGGAAACCAACCTTGATGTTGTTGCTTTTGTCATACGGGACTTGCTTTCCTCAGAATTCGAGGCGAGGCTCCTGTCTCTTCGCTCCTTGATCTACATTTTCATCAGAAGAATAAATAACTCATCTGAACATTTAATATCCCACGAGCATTTTCACAGGTTTTAGTCCATCTCATAACTAACCTTTCTTATGTTAGTAAGGAGTTTCATATGCCCTTCAGGCATCACCTCTTTTACAGCATCCAATCCACACTTCTTGACAAGCATTTCAATAAGCAGCTTAACCTGTAAAACATAACATGCACCCAGCCCCCTTTCAATCAACAGCTAAGATTTTCATAACAGGAAAGAGATTCCACAAACCAGCTTTAGAAAAGACCACTGAAGATGGACTAATTGAACCAAAACTAACTCAAACCAAAGTAGTTTTGGATCTAGAAGAAAAGCAAAAACCTTGGCTTTGAAATGGTTCTTGGTACTATTTTGCCAACCAAGAAGGGCCTCTACCATGTTCTTTAAATGTGCTTGCAATCCATCGGCAGTCGATTTTGTGACCAGTACCTTCAACAGCCCTAAATTAGCCTGCATTCAAGACAAGTTTCAGGTGACATTCATAAGATGGCGGGTGAACATAGTTCGAAGTGTGTCCTAATACAGACAAAAACACACCTTAATTATTTCTTTGTTCTCTCTCTTAAGGAGAAGAAATGTTGATGGTAGGACACTGTAAGCAGCAGAAACAAGGTCTGAAAATTCATAAGCAAGGCGAGCTAGGCCTTTAACCGCTGCACTGATCATATGAGGTGTTTCCCCGGCAAGACCCCCAGCAATCTGCAAGCGAAACATCAACAACAATGATGCTTATGTCAAACTGAAAGATCCTACTTCATCACATAAATTCATCAAATTATTACTTGTCATACCATATTAAAAAACTGATGCAGGTTCTCCTTTCTGCCACCTTTGTCCTCATCTGCACAAGTATGGCCAATCTTGACAAGAATCTCATACGCTCGGTTCCTTGTTTTCTTGTTAGCCTTATATGGAATCATCAAATAACTCAGCACATAAATCAAATAATTATGATGTAAACAATATATCTGTCCTTCCAGTTATGCAGCCAAGACTAGTTAATGGTGAGAAATTATAACGTTATGAACTTCTAAAAGAACTCAAAGCAAAATGATCATGCATGAAAGAAGAAAGTAACTATTTTAGGAACTAACTTGACGCTTTTGCTAAGTTACCCAATCTTAAAGAGAAATCGAAGACCATTCAAGGCTATGAACAACAAATGAAAGAGTAACTGTAAATTGATGGAGGTAAAAAGATGAGAGAACAAAAATGAGGTTACAAGTGTAGTTTGTGCAATCATATTCCATCAGAATCCTACAAAGACTAATGCTTAGCTCACTGTACTTTAGAATGTCATTTCACATGTAACTACTAACAAACATTTATTAACTAATAGCACACGTAGGCTATAGGCTAGGTACTCTTTAAAAGTTTGACGACATGAACTGTGCACTTTCTATAGTCAAGGTCCCCACAAAATGATTCATGAAAATTATCTCATGGCACTGCTTATTGCAACACAAGTTTAGAGTTTCCATACGTTCCATTTAGTCAGTCACCAAACTGGTTGGTACCACTTCACAACTATGGGAGAAAATCAGGAGGACAAATTCACAGATTAACAGCCATATAAATTCTTATGGAAAAGAAATATGGGTAAACTTTAGAGTGGAACTCCATCAAAATTAATAAGTATACCTCTTTGAGTGCAAGCAAAATTTCAGTCATAAAAGAAGTAATACTGTCACGCCTCCTCTGTTCTGATTCAACCTGTAGAATGCAATAAACTGTTAAAAGACTTTACAAAATTTAGTAAAAATTTGCATAAATCAGAGGCATCTTAGTATTATCCACAAGAGGATAATCCTCACCTTTGTAACATGGACAATCAAAAAGTATAGGCAGTCAAGTCTGTGACGCTTGGCTGGAAAATGACAGGCAGGTAGTGCTTCAATCATCAAATTAAGCAACTCTTCGGTCTTCGTTGAAATAAATTCATCACAGTCCTGTACACAGAAGTTGCAAAACTTATTAGTCACAAAATAAATGTGTCAAAAATATAATTAAGAATCATAAAAGAGGTGCTTTAACATTATAGTTCAGATTACTTGCTTCAGAACAAGGACAAGGGAATATATTAATTTCATGCTAAATTCAACCTTGGAATTTAATTCAATTGGGTACCATCAAATGACTGCATTAACATGAAAGGCCTGAATCGCCTTTCCTCCAAATATTTTGAACCATGATAATGATATTTTACAAAGCTTACTCAACTCACAAGTTATCTTGAAATCGTTTCTAATTTTTTGGATATAACCGTCAAGGCAACAATAACTTCATGTTACGTGGGGAAAAAACTTACCTGAAGGATCATGGAGAGAACTTTATATGCCTTCTTCTGGATCAAGCCTTCCTCGTCCTGTGCCTCATATTAGTTAATAAACTTTCGACATCAAGAAGCTAAAAGTGCAGAAGCAAAGCCACAACTGCTACCAACCTTTAAAGCAGGCTTTAAAGCACCAAACAGCACACCAATTTCTTGAGCATTTAAACCAGGCAAGAATGAAACTGCCAGGTCAAACAACTGTGCCCTAAATGGTAGCAGCAAGAGATATGGATGTCATTAACACAAAAGGAAAAAGGGCTTGACGGCAGAAGGAATGAAACAAATGTGATTTAATCATCCTACCTCTCCGACAAAGAACTTTTACTGGATGAGTCATCAATCTGCATTGAATGCGATTTTTTGTCCTTCCCTGCCTCCCCAACTTCTTGGGTCACCTCCAAAAGCCTCTGCATGATTTTCGTAAATAGCACTCTTACCACCCTTCTTTTTCCTTTGGATTGGTCGAGACTCTTTTCTCTCACTTTGTCAGCAATAGAGGCCAATACACCAATTGTTCTCTGTATTTAATACTCATTATCAAAAAAACTGAGCAAGCAAAATATTTTCACTAGTTTTTCTAAAAAGCAATTCAAATTTTCAGATATTAATAATTTAGAAAAAATAGAATTGCCAATTCACCAATAATGATTTCTCTACATGCATCATCAAACAAACCAGACAGAAAAAGAAAAATGTTTAGCACACAATCTTTTGGATTCCAATAAACAGACCTTGTCAACAGCTGAAAAGAAAATGAAATACTATGAGATAGCATTCCTCCAATCGACAATGTGGCAATACTATCAAGGATCTCAGTCGAAACTTACGCAATGTGACGGATAATTAAAACTGCAAATTAAAAAAAATTAAACGAGCAAGGACAAAGGTTAGGCAGAACCTTACAGAGACCCTTCTTCTTAAATCAATAACACCTACTACCTCTATAACAATAATGTGTTGATTTGGAGCGAAAGGATCGAACTGACCAATTTGCAGTCTAAACTTGGACACAGATTCAAATACTTTTTGCAAAAGAAAAAAAAGATATGGATAACATAATGTTAATAATTATTTTAGATGTAAAATAATGTTATGTTAATAATATATCAGGGTAAGGTTAAATATATTGAAATTTTAATATATTCATGTGCTGAGTCTGGGTTTACTTAAAACACAGTATAGTAGGTTGATGCAGCTTGATCACAGTTTCCTTGGCTCAACTCCATCACTTTTATAGGATATACATAGAACAGTTAAGAGATGCAGCCTTTTGGAGCCATTACTTGATAACATCATTGGAGCAGAAAAGAAAAAAAAGAGTGGTTTCCTTTCATATCAAGTATCATATGGAAAAGCAATAAACAAAAATGTCAGAGTGGTCGAAATAGCTACAGGCCCACAAACTATTATTGAAAGACGAAGTTCCAACAAGCTTCTTTTGTTTCTCACATGACACTATGATAATATGCAGAATATGCATTTTGTTTCTTTTCTTTTTTCCCTTTTCATTGTACACTGTTTCTTTAAAGCAGTTGTGACTGTGATCCAAGAATTCATATATCAATTAAAACATCAATAAAAGAATATCATCCATCACTATTAAACAGGGGGTAATAGTATCTCTTTTAAACAAACCTGCAAAAATCCACCAGTATCTTTAGAGGATTTCAAGAAGACGTCATAGAGAACAGGCAGCAGTTTCTGCGCAGAAAGGCTCAATGTGTTCAAGTTATTGTCTGCAACTTGCTGGTTGTAACGTGCAATGGCTCGTTCTCTGGAAACGCTTGTTTCAGTATCAGACAAATCCACTTTCCCTTTTAAAATACTATTGTTCTGCTGAATGAGGATCTGCAAACTGGAGCATATTATCCCACAAACATCAGGCTCTTCATGTAGAGCTTTGCGGAATACCTTCTCCAGATCCTTGAAGCTTTCAGCAGTGTCCACAGGGTAATTACAAAATGAGGGTAACAGTGACCACAATGAGTACACAATTCCATCAATAGTTCTCGCTGAATATATCTTTCCCTCGCGCTCAAGCTGGCAGAAAACATAAGAATGAGCTCACTGTGTAAATAAAATAAAGTAGGGAGGGGCAGGAGATGTGATTGATCATCAAACATACCATTGCAGACCTCTGCTTCATAGCTGCAACCATCGACAAAATTGAGTTGGTAAAGAAACTTAAATGCGCACCAACAATATTTTGCTTTAGAATTGGGAAAAGCCAGATGTTGGATTCTGATAGATCTTGTGCATCCAGTTCAAGAGGAAGAAGAGTAAGAAAAGATTCAGGTCCCATTGCACCAACAGCTGATCCAACACATTCGTGCAGCTGTTATCAACAAAGCCGTAAATTATCAGCATATTCTATTAGATAAGAAAATGTTATAGCTAAACAGATACTCACAAATCATATCCCTAAGAACATTAAGGAATTACAGAAAAAAACAACTCCACAAGGGCAAAGATCCCCTGCTAAGACACGACCTATATTTTCACGGATAATGGTTAGGGACCATGGTCAGTCTCTGCCAATATTTTGGAAGCGGGAGGTTATTTGAGTAACTTTTATATTTGAGTAACTTGCCAAGCAGGCCTCAGATTTTCATGGTTCTTTTTTCCGACTGAATCTAATTTTAGGTGAGAAATAAGATCCACATAAAGTAAGATCTTACTTGTGCAAAATTCCACACATATTCCGTTACATGACTAATAAGATGGACAAGGTAAACCTTGGAGAATACGAGAATCATTAATGTTTCAAAAACCAGCATTACTTTGAGCAATAAACTGTTCATCAAAGAAATTGTTAGCAACAACATATCCAGTGTAATCCCACAAGTGGGGTTTTGGAGAGGGTAGAATGTATGCAAAGTTGCAAACCTTACCCATACCTTTGTGGGGAAGAGAAGTTGTTTCTGATAGACCCTCAACTCAAAAGAGAAGTTTTCGAAGTATATTGAAGTAGGATTGCAACAAAAAAAAAAAAAAAAGATGAAGCAACAAATAGTAATACACATTGAAGAACAAGAAACTATATGATTACTAAATATCACTACTAATAGGAATGAGAGGAGAGGAGGTTGGCCCCCTGCCTCTGCCACAGAGAGTGTGACAACACTCTTCTACCTACTAACCTTTTACCCTAATCATCAGCCTTCCGGTCATGTTGTTGTGTCATGTCTTTGTCTAATCACCTCCCCAAATTCTTCTTCGGTTTATCTCTACCTCACCTAAATACCACTACAGTCAGCCTCTCACACCTCCGTACTGGCGCATCCGCACACCTCCTTTTCACATGTTTGAATCATCTCAGCCTCACCTTCTTCATCTTGTCCGCCACGAAGGCCACTCCCTCCATACCCTATATAACTTTGTTCCTAATCTTATCTCTTCTAGTTTGCCCACACATCGATATGAGCATCTTCATCTCTCCTACATTCATCTTCTGAATGTACGCGCTCTTGCCTGTCCAAAGTCCAAACCCTTAGCCTCATCAACACAGTTGGTCTAACCACCACCCTGTAGAACTTACTTTTAAAGCTTAGTGATACATTCTTATGGCACAATACCACGGATGTGAGCCTCCATCTCATACACTCTACTCTAATACGATGTGAGACATCATCATTAATCTCCTTGTTTCCTTGGATTATGGTTTGAAGATACTTGAAGCTTCCTTTCTGGGTATGACTTTTGCATCAATCTTCACTAAACTTGCATTCTAGGTACTATGCATAGCCCTACTTAATCTGAAACCTTTAGACTCTAAGGTTTCTCTCCAAACTTCCAACATGTCGTTAACTCCACCGTGCATCTCATCAATCAATATTGTCATATGTGAATAAATACACCACGACACCTTCCCTTGAATATGTCGTGTCAGTTCATCCATCACTAAGGCAAATAGGAACAGACTAAGGGTGATCCCTAATGCAATCCCATCATGATTGAGAGGGGTTTTGAATCACCTCCATTGTTTTAACTTCATAGTACATGTCTTTAATTTCCCTAATGTAGAGGTGTCAATGATTTTTTAAAAACTAATTTACTAAGTGAAACGAATATTAGGTTTCTCTTAATATAACTGAAGACTTTTATATAAATGTGTAACCATACAGAATAATCGGGTAGGTGTTTTATTTTATAATGTGTGCCTCTTCTTCACCAACACTTCGTCATTATCGTCCTTGATGCACTTCACTTGGTCTAGGTTACATGGCCTCCTCTCTCACCTTGGCAAGCTTATACAACTATATATTCCCGCCTTTGCACTCAAGCTCTTCATACATGTCCTCAAAAAATGTCGTGACTGCTAGCTTCACATCCTTCTCCACTGTCTAAACCTTCCACTTTTCCTTAGACCTTTCCATTCCACCACCAATCCCTTTTTTACTCACCTGGGCTAACCCTCGAGACCCCTAAGTTGAATCTTTAATGCAATCAACATGTTAGTCAAATCATCCTTACCATGACACTTATATGTTTTGTCAAACATATGATACAAATTCGTTGCATTGAATCACATTATTAGAAATAATGATGATAAGGGCAATTCAAGAAATCAAGTTGGTCTCGTTTGGAAATTGATGGTGTTGACAAAAGGCAAAAGGCCAGGCACACCCATTAAACGCACCATCCAGAAATCAAGAGCAATTATAACAAGTGTTCAACACAATCATTGATAAAAAAAAAAAAATTATGATTTTTGTAGTGTATCTCACACTTAGAAATAAATTGTGGTTTTTCGTAGTGTATCTCACACTTAGAAATAAATATATTTCATGACATAACAATCATCAACAGAAGGAGTTTGTTGATCCTTTCTTTGCTAGGTCTCAACTACTCTTTTTAATTCTCAAGCATCTCTATTCTATATTTTTCCTAGTCAATTCTCTTGTTGGTGACAGAAGGGATCAAACCTGTTTTTTTATCAAGAGGGTTATGCCATTTGTCGAATAAAATGTTATGTATAAAACATCAGTCCAAGATGTCTCGAACGAAAACTAAAATGCTACTCCATCCTTTGTCTCTACATTCTATGCTTTCTAGAATTTTCCGCACAAACTTGTGAGAAGAAGTTAGCAAGGTGGAAGTCCCAATATCTCTCCATGGGTGGAAGATTGACCTTGATAAACTTTGTGCTTGATGCCTTCCAACGTATATGATGTCATTATTTCCTATCCCAGCAGGAATCATCAATAGTTGGATAGCATCAAGAGGAAATTTCTATGGCAAGGGAACAAAGACAGGAAGGGTTACCACCTAGTCAAACGGAAGGCAATGATCAATGAGAAAAGATTTGGGGGGATTGGGGATCAAAACTCTAAAGAATCAGAGTAAAGCTTTAAGAATGAGATGGTCATGGAAATATTCAAATGAAAATCGAAGTCTATGGGTTAGAGTCATTAAAGCTAAATATGAGGCGATGATTGGATGACAAAGGAGGTCACTACTCCTTATGGAAATCTATCAGAATTTTGTGAAATGAATTCAAAGTTAATACCATAGTCAAAGTGACAAATGGAGTTAAAACTGTCTTATGATTGGCATGAAGCAGGCAACATGGAGACATTATTCCTAGAGAGCACAATAGCAGAATTGTGGACACCTCATGGGTGGAATTTTGTGTTCAGGAGACACCTCAATGATTGGGAAATACCAAGAGTAACAAAATTCTTCAGCACCATTGACCAATTCAGTGTTTTGAAGGCCGGACAAGACATCCTACAGTGGCAGGGAAACAGTAACGGGACTTTTAAAGTAAATGCAGCTTACAGGAAGATGAACCAACCTTCAACTAAACCAGCAGATACTTCGATGGCCTTGGAAACAAATTTGGAAAGCCAAAATCCCACACAAAATAGCTTGCTTTGTCTGGTTATTGGTTAAGGAAGTAGTGCTGACACAAGATAACTTGATGAAAAAGGGGATCCCTTTATGTTCGAGATGTTTTTTTCTGTGTGGAAACTGCAGAAACAGTGGTTCATCTATTTATACATTGCAAGGTCACAAGTCAACTATGGAGATTATTCCTATGTCTCAAAAACATATCTTGGTCCATGCCAGGGAAAATCACAGAAGCATTACACAGTTAGGAAGAAGCAAGGAGTTCACACTAAAAACAGAAACAAATGGAGAATTGTACCTGCAGCTATATGGAAGGAGAGGAACCTTAGAGTCTTTGAGAATATGGAGAATACTATAGAACAAGCCAAAATAAATTGTATTTTGACTTTATGTTTTTGGTGTAACCACATATACTCTAATGATATTGTCTCTATCATTGATGTCTTAAGACTCATTATAAGGATAGGACAGTAGATTTTGAGTTATTTTGTAAATATGGGTTCAGTACAACCCATGTACTGTGTTACAGAAATAGAAACAGTTAGTTACCTATATCAAAAAAAAAAAATTACATATCAAGTTCTATTATTAACTCATTTAGTGAATCAAATTGATCCAGATAGAAATCCATATAAATTTGATAGATTGTAGCTAAGGACAGGAATGAACGAAAAATAAATTTAAATGCATGTAAAATACTAGCTTGTCTTTTTAATGAAAGAATATTACCTTGCTTTTATCAATCAGACATATTTAATATTTGGCTAATATAATCATTTTTGTAGTTCATTTAAAAAAAATTCCTTTCTGATCCTATTCTACATACAAAAGTTTTGTGTTCATTTGCAACATTTAAAGTATTAGGATCATAAAACATTGTTTATCAATTTTTGAGATCTCCATTCAATCCAATGACTGAGCAGTAACAGTACTGTACTATTTTAATTGCAAAGACCAACTTGATCAATAATCTTCACTAAAGTGAAATGCTTCACTTGGTTAGTCATCAAAAGAGCCTGCTCAACTCAAGAAGTCCTACAGAAGAAAGGAATGCAACTAGTCCCTAGGTGTTTCCTATGCAAGTTGATAGGGGAAAAAACAAACACCTATACCTACATTGCAAATTCACTACACAGATCTGGGAGCTGTTCCTCACATCACAGGCTTCAGCTGGACTATGCCAGCACACACTTCTGACCTTTTTAGTTGCTGGATCAGAAGGAGGTAGCAAGACTCAAAAGAAGCGGTGGAAGCTAGTTTTGAAGATAGATCTAATTCCATTCACAAAGTAAAATGGAATTGTTTGGTATCACTACTTTTTCGGTGTAAATAGCTCTATATAAAAGATGTAAATCAAATTATATTAATAGGGAGCTTGTAATGGTGGAAGCTAATACCATCATGCATATGGTGGTCAGTGTGGAAGGAAAGAAATGGGAGATGTTTTGAAGATAGATCTAATTCCATTCACAAAGTAAAATGGAATTGTTTGGTATCACTACTTTTTCGGTGTAAATAGCTCTATATAAAAGATGTAAATCAAATTATATTAATAGGGAGCTTGTAATTTTGGTTAGGGCAGTAAATTTTTTAAGGTGGCCAGCATGTCCTTAATACAGAAGAATACAACTTTACCAATGTTAAAAAACAAATTCTAATTGTCAGTCAGATATCCAATAAGAAAAATGACAAACTGTTGCCTAAGAGGTTGAATTGTAAATAGCAGCAACATAAGAATAAATAGGTGAGGGAGAAAAGTAAAAGAAAAAAGGATTCCCCCCATGACATCATGGTTAACACGACAAAAGCCATTTCCATGATTAAACAACCCCAAAAGCAAGGCTCACCTGTCTACGGAAAGGGAAGTCTTCATCTGGCAACTTTTCCATATCAGCCAAACTCTGTAGTGTTCCCTTCAGAAGGTGAGAAGAATAGCAACCTAAAAAGAAGTCAATGAAAAACACCACTTTGCTTGTCATTCCTTGGTTGATGTATAGGAAGAAAGCAAAACAAGAATTAAATCTAGCTCATTACATCACCAATTCCGTCCAATGATAAGTCACTTACTATAGGCATGATCATTAGTAGAATACTAAGAAGGAAAGAAGCAATAATAAGTACTCAGTTTTATCAAAGTGGATATCATTTTAGGAAGTCCAAATCCATGAAACCTGATTTGAATTAGTGTCAAAAACTATATACACAAAATAATTTATAGACCATTCAACAAATTTGAAACTAATTATTGAGTTTTAGAACTTAAGATGGCTATATATTTTTTAAAAGATAATCACCTAGCTTATCAAACATGGCAACCACCACTTGAAATGACATGTCCCAGACTGCTGCATAGTGATAGGTAAGCAAGCTCTCAATTGTGGCACAGATTTTCTCAATGATAGTTGGTCCAGATTTTTTCATATCAGTATTCGAACTAATTATGTTATCCACACCCTGTTTGATCAAGTTTTCATCAATGCATTCATGTATTAAGCTCTTGAGTGCCTCCAGCGCAGCCCTTATAGCTTCCTCATGTTCAGAACCCAGTACATCTGAAAGGCCATAAAGTAAATAAGTAATAATGAAACAACAATTACCAAAATCAGAATTGGACAGGAAAATAACTAAACTGGTAGGTGAAGTGAAAGACTTTATCCCCCTCTTTATTTTGCATGAAATAAATTGAATTCTTAATATTATTTTATTCAGAAGTGTGCAATCTATGCAAGGTAAGAAAATAGGGGGGAAAAAACCCACCACTAAGAGAGTTGAACACCACAGGGAGCTTAACCACACATAATTGCCTGTTAATTGAATATACTTTTCTCATCCCAATGCCAAGCAAGCGAGCTGTGAATGTCAAAGTATCAGCAGATGACTCATTTGCAGAAACTGAAGCAGCAAATGAACCCAAGAGGTCCAGAAGCACTTCTGGAAATACTTCTGCTGTTGGATGGATACAAAGAGCATTCAAACCATCTGTAATGCGCCTATTAACAAGAGGTTGATGCAATTCCAATAAAGATTTGAAGTACTTCAAAGTGCTATTCAAGTACTTTGAAGACATAAAAGGAAGACAAAGTTTCAGAGCATCCAGCACGTGTAACACTTCTTGTGCTCCTTTGGGTCTTTCAGAGGCATTTACAGTTGTTCCTCCTGCAAGAAGAAGGGACCTTTCAAAGAGATTTGTGATTGCCTCACTAGCAGGTGCCAATAGAGGAGCAAGCACAGATGATGACTGAAAGTTTTGCAGGAGATCACGTAGACAATTATGTGACATCTTCCTCACCTATTCAATTGACCAACCCAAAACAGAAGAAAAATCACTGACAATATACTTGATCTTCCCAACTTTTGAGTTGAAGCATTATGTAAAGGCTAAAAATAGCAAGAATATTATCCATAATACTATAAGCAAGCAGATACCCATTTTTACATCATAGCTTCCATATTCTCTAATCTCTGCCTTTGCAGGGGATTGGCATCCATGTAAATCTATAAAAAAAAAATCCTTCATTTGTTTTTATCGTTGTATTCTCTCATTCCTTTTTATGTTATCACACCAAACACTTGTTGACAAAATAATCTCAAATCTAAAATCGTAATTTCTCTTTGTAGTAACTACTATGGAATCCAAATAAAAGGATCAGAGTTGCTGGGCATGGCTGTACGCATATAACTTTTGAAATACACATTACATCGATTATTGACCCACAAGAAGATCATTCTGCTCATACTCGTCTTTTATGACATAATCAATATAACTGTGTTAACATCATGACTTAAGAAATTGAAAATCGATCAAAATTGTAGATGACTGGATTCTGTAAACATGCATCCTACTAATTGTATCATTACATAGGAAGCTACTAAGCTTGTGCCAGCAGTCTGTTACTTAGTTGAGAAAGCCATTTTGCGCTTTAAAATAATTACTTTTACTATAGTCTGCTGCTCTACCTAAGAAACATGGACTAAATAAGATAAAGACCGAGTCTTTTCATGTAATGAAATTTCCATATTGTTAAAGATGAGCTTGATAGATTAACCAAAAGAAAGGCATGATACTAGAGGGGAATGCATTAAATTTCTTATCAAAACTGTTAAATAAAGAAAAGTAGTGACCTTTTGCCGATCATCTGTTATATACCCAATAAACAGACCATAAAGTTGAGCGACATCAGACCAGTTCCCCTTGGCTCCAACAATTAGCAAATGCACAACACACTTCAAGCACGACACAATCCCTTCAATACCAATAGTCTTCAATCCAAGAAGTTGAATCATAACATCAGATAAATATTCATACTTCTTCCTCAACATAGCTTGGTTTATTCTAGGAACAACGAGAGACAAAATTGTGGACAGAGCATCAATAAGATGGGATGGCGGCACTTCAGGGGCAGCGGTATATAGGGTTTGGAGTGAGGAACAAGTAGCACCGAAGTAAGCAATTGGCGTAAGAGGAAAACTCTGCTCTCTGAGCTCCTGTGACATTGTACCAATGGCGGTGCAGATGTGGACGTGGTGCTCATTGTTGGAATCGCAAAATTGTGATAATACAGTATTGCAGAAGTCATCTGACGAGTTCTCCGGGAAAGGCAGTTCCATTTCAATCCCCTCCATCACTGTGAGGGAGCTTGAACGGCGGCGGCAAGGAACTTGAACGGCGGCGGCAAAACCTAAAGCACTAAACCCTCAAAAATATTCAAGCCAAACAAAGCACTAAACCCTCAAAATTATTCATTGATGTTATGGAGTACAAAAATATGAATTTTATATTCATTATTAGTTATTAGTACTATTAAATAAAATTTTCTTAATAGTTTGTATTTTGTAGGAAAAGAAAAATATGAATGATAAGTTGATTACTGACATTAGCCTCCTGGGCGTTATAGGTTTACATATAAGTAAAAGTTTTATTTTTAAGAATCTTCGTGATTTTAATATAACTAGCTAAATTTACATATTTTACACCATATATCGCGTTAGTTAATAATAAATAAATTTTAAAAAATTGTTATATGTTATAGTAATAGTAAAAAAAATCTTTATAAAAATAACGTAAATTTGTAAAGATAAAAAATGTACTTAGATGAATATGAAAACTCACCATTGCACAAACAATTGAGGGATAAAATTTTGCTATTAATATCACAAGTTAAATTGTGTTGGTATCCATACACAATAACACACTCTAAAAAGATAAGATAAAAGAAAAATAAACTACATTATATATAAGTATAATAATGTGATATAAGTATAATAATGTGATACAACTATTTGTAACAAATTAACAATAACAAAAAGGATTATTTGTAACAAACTAACAATAACAAAGGATTATGATAAAGAATAAGATAATAACTTGGAAGTTATAATAGAAAAAAATTAAAAGTCACCTAATAAAACACTAATAAGAGGTCGTTTGGTAGAGTGTATAAGAACAATGCAAAATAGGGTGTATTAGTAATGTTTGCATTAGTTATGTCTGCATTATTTCTTATACACTGTTTGGTTTGATGTATTAAAAATAACAAATGTTGCATAATTTCTATGAAAAAAATGTATGTTTACAAAAATATCCTTCACACTTTATTTCTTTGTACACTTCATTTGCAACAAGGTTCTTTGCTAAAACATCACAAAAGATTTATTTGCTAAAACATTATTTATGTTGTAAAACTAAAGCAAAATAAGACAAGAAATATAGAAGATGATACTAGAAATAGGAAGACAAGAGATAAGAGCTTTTCTTATTCTTCCAAATATTCAAGTGTATACAATATGAACCATTATGCCTCTATTTATAGTGTAACATAGAGGCATACAAAAGGTTAGTCATAAACATGAATATAATGGTGGAGGTTATGGAAGTGAAAGGTTACAAGAATAATGGTTATAAAGGTGGAGGTTATGGAGGTTATAGTAATAATGGAGGAAAGTAATAGAGATAATGGGTGAGAGTAACTTTTTGGTGTAGTGGACATCCACACTATAATATTTTATAACACTCCCCCTTGGATGTCCATAGATAATATGCCTCGTTAAAACCTTACTAAGAAAAACCCTGTGGGAAAAAATTCTAGTGAAGGAAAAAGAGTAGACATATCTTTTAATACGCTTTGAATGTTGCCTCGTTATAAACCTTACCAGGAAAACTCAATTGGGATAAAATCATGGTTAAGGAAAAGAGTACAACGCGTATTTTTCTCCCCCTGATAAAAACTTTACTTGATATCTCGGAAGCAATGCATTCCAATCTTGTATCACAACTTCTCAAATATTGATATTAGCAATCTTTAGTGAATAAGGTTACAAGAGTATCACTTGAATGGATCTTGGAATGTCTATCTCACCATTTTGTTGAAGATCATGTGTGAAAAAGACTTTTGGTGAAATATACTTTGTCTGATCTGCTTTGATTGTAGCCTCCCCTTAATTGAGCTATTTATCATTTTTGTATATGGTAGATGAAATATCCTTTTCAAAAGAAAATCACATATTTTCTGAATATGATAGATCATGATTCCAACCAAACACACTCCTAACTTAATTCATAGATCAATATTGTTTCTGCATGATTTGAGAAGTGGTTACTAATGTGATTCTTTGAATTTCCAAGATATTGTTGTGTCTCCATATGTAAATATTAGTCCATTTGCAATTGAGCTTTATGCAGATCAAATAAATATTCTGCATCTACATAATCAAATCATTTCTGACTCTGGGATTGATCATTTCAATTTTATCGAAGCTCGCCTTTTCTTCTGAAAGAAAATCACACATCTTCTATGTGTTGAGTCACTTGGTTTGTTAGTTTCTTGTCATAACTTGAATGATACTATGATAATATTTTCACATAACTTTCGTTATGTACATCAAATAATCTTCTAGCATTTGCATAACCAACAATCTGTAAGTGCACCAATTGCACTAATATATGACATTTTAAAATCATTTTCATGAGATCAAAAAGATTCTTTCTCTGTGTTAAGCAGTCTCAAAACCATTGGATACTCAATGGAATTGCTTTAAGACCTTTTAAATCCTTCAAGGATTTTCATATAACCTTCATCGTCTAGTTAGACATAATAATCATTCATTATGCATATTCAAGTATTTCATCTATTGTCAGACTGAAACAAGTCTCATTGCATCCACCACTGAAGAATATATCTCCATTTAATAATGTCAGGACTTCTGCGAAAACCCTTTATGCCCCGAGGCACAAATCGTACGTTATATCTTACGGTTATACTTTAGTACAATGATTCATTTGTACCCCACTGACATATATTTTGATCTATGAACTATAAGTTCAAAAACATCACTTTTCTAAGTGAAACAAAATATACTTGAATAGTGCATTTTATGTGGCCAATCATTTATCTGTCCACATTATATGACAAATTCAAATTAAGATCTTTGTAATCATTTATAGCATTGAGTGATACTTCATATCAAAGATACCGTCGACGGCCATTTTGATATCGATTCCAATACGACATAACTTATCGAGATCTCTTCATTTTTCATCATTTTCAAGTACCTGAACCTTTGCCAAGGTTTTATAAAGTGTTACGTCATAGTGCTCTTTCAAAGCACTTACCTCATTATCATGACCATTTTGATAATTTGCGCATCTCCTTCCTCAAGGATTCTTTAAAGCAATTGCCTCATTATCATGGCCATCTTGATCATTTGCTCCTCTCCTTCCTCAAGAAATTTTACATTTGGAATTGATTAGTCTCTCACGCTTCAGACGTACCATATATTTTGTCCTTAAAGGATTTCTCATTGGAGCATTTGCAACTGAAGTGTAACATAGAGTAAGAAAATACACCTGACAATTATCTCTTGAACTTCAAGTTTACTTTTTTAACGAGTATCTAGATAATTCACCCCACACATAATTTTCAACTGTTAAACATATCTCCCCCTAATGTTAGAAAATCTAACATTTACCCTCAACCTCATTTGGGGATCCATCTTTGTGTGTGGTGGATCAATAAATCATATGTGCACAAATCAAATATTTAGATGGAAATTAATTGGTTCCTGACCCTGAACCAATTGTGATGGGAGAACCTTGATGCATACACATTAAATAAACTCATCTCATACCAAATTTTATTTGAGAGATTTGTTCTCATAATCAATGGTCTAGCTATAATTGGAGGCAAACAATTTCTGCTAAACCAACTAGTATTATCAACATAATTTTATAGTTTGGACATGCGCTCTTAATTTAACAATTTGAGCAAACAACCTTACAAAAACCAAATTGTAAGTTGATACAAATGCACATGTGACCATACTATAAATGCATCTATTAAATTATAATAGTTAGCGGTCCACATGGCAGGTGAACGGGACCATATTCACCTTTTTATATGTTCCAAATAATTTAGGGGATATAATCCCAACCTTAGCTGGTACAATGATCATTTTATCATGAGAACAAACAACACAAGAGAATTCTTGAAGAATCTTTTATTTCTTCAAACATATAGTCATATGAATTCTCAATTTCTTTTGCATCACATTTGAATTAGAATGGCAAACCGATTATGCCAACAGATATTTATTCTAGTAAACTTCTAGTTTACTTTTGTCATGTGATTCCATCATCATGCCCATATTTGTATACAACAAACAACGGGAAAAAATGGGTAATCTTATACTTTGGTTGTAGTAATTTGAAGATATTAAATCTTCCCATAATTTATAGTCTCAATATAATATTTTTTTCTTTTCTAATTCTTTCCGAAACTTAAAAAATTTACTTTGAGACTTACTACAACCCCAATATTATGAACAATTTCATTCCTCCGGATAGTAACAAATTAATCCTTTCAGAACTCTCAATTTTGTGTACTACCACAAATTTCACAACGCCATTCTTATGGTGACCATCTCCTTCAAGGAGAAAATTATTATTATTGTCATGGTTAAAATTATCACATGCAAGACTTATTTCTTGACAACCAATGACAAATCTGTATTGCCACACAACAATATTTATTTTGGTCATGGCCACAACCTTTATAGGAAAGAATTATTTCTTTCTTTTGTCCTTCAATAGTATATAATTTAACATACCACAATATTTGTGTAGTACTTAAAGTACATGACTAAATGACCATTTATGTCAAATTATGTCTTTCTCAAACCTCCGTAGAGGTGAGATGCGACATTTATCCAATAATACATGAACATGTTCTTATCCATAAGAACACAAGTCACATTTTCTTTAAGAAATTGACCATAACCATTTGTACATGCTCCATAAATTTTTATTAGAAACTCATTGTCATGCTTTGACTTTATCAAATTTATGTGACCCACCTCAACATTACTTTAAAAGGTCAAATGTACTAAATGTACAACCACTTTGTATTCCTTTATTTTGATGGAGGATTTTCAAAACTTTTCAAATTGGATTGCACCAACAACAATGTGCCCAATAACCTTTCATACCACTTTGATGGCCAAAAATTATCTTCACATTTGAAGGACCATTTTAAGAACCCATAATGTTCTTCCTTTTAATTACAACAATTGACCATTAACATTTTACCACACTCATATCCATACATTTAACCACTTGTTATTTTCAGACACATTATGTCCTGCTACCACATTCACATAAGAGAATGGAGCAAATCAATTGGACAAATTTCATGACTTTTATCAAGAACATATCAATTTGCTCAACCATCATTACATCGTCATTATCTAACGTTGGGACTTGAACCCAACGTCTTACCATAAGAAGACTTTTTAGGTCATTATTTGTTGGGACCCAACCTAACATTTTATTATCATGATGCACCAGGACTCTCACCCGATGTATTACCCTCTTGGTGCGATAGGACTTGAATCCTTCGTCTTACCCTCAATCAATGACATAATAAGCCAAATATAATAAGACTCGCCACTGAGCCTTAAAAAAATATTGTCATTTTGTGATTAACATGCACAAATAATTATATAACAAAAGAAACACAATAAAAATATTCTCAACAAAGTATGCACTAATATCTTAAACTTGTCAAAACAGAGAGTTACATATAACATTATATTATATTATGTTTGGTGCACAATAATTAAGCTAGTGAATTACCGTAATAAATCAAAGAACCAATTGCACACTAAGAAAATAATAATTTCAATTACACTAAAATTAAACTGCTCACTAACACCACTCTTTTTTCAATTTCCATGTGAATCCAAAATATTTCACAAACAAAATAAAATAAATTAAAAGCTCATGCAATAACCAAAACAGTGAACATAATCATAGATAAAATATAAAATAAGTTTCACATACAAAAGAAAGTATATATAGTCATAGGTGGAAAAAGAAATGCACAGTAACAATAATATTAATCATTCACCTTGTTCACACGTAAAATATAAAATAGATTCCACAATAATTTACCTTGTTTCCGAGAGAAAAATAAACACAATTATTTTACCTTATTTTATTTACTTTACTTCAATCTTGCAATGGTAGAACATTCGTGCTGATAACGTTTTGTAAAACTAAAGCAAAATAAGATAAGAAATATATAAGATGATACTACAAATAGGAAGACAAGAGATGAGAGCTTTTCTTATTCTTCCAAATATTCAAGTGTATACAATATGAACCATTATACCTCTATTTATAGTGTAACATAGAGACATACAAAAGGTTAGTCATAAACATGAATATAATGGGGGAGGTTATGGAAGTGAAATGTTACAAGAATAATTGTTATAAAGATGGAGGTTATGGAGGTTATAATCATAATGGAGGAAAGTAATAGAGATAATGGCTGAGAGTAACTTCTTGGTGTAGTGGACATCTACACTATAATATTTTATAACAATTTACTCCTATACTTCTTCTTTTTTTATTATCAAATATAAAATTAAATAGTTATTACTATATTGAAATAAGATTTTTTTTAAAAAAGATGTCAAACTTCTTCACATTTTTGCCACCATATTTCCCAAACTAAAGTTTACCAGCAACATACTTTGAAGCAATACTTCACATGCTCAAATTAACGTGTTCCTTGGGATTATTACGATAATGAGGCGTTTGATGAATTTCTTCCGAATAATCAAAATGTAACAACACCACAAGAGTACGAGGACTACTCAATTTGGAATTTGCCAGCTCCATTATTAGTAGATTCCCAAAATAAATTTCATCAATGGGGTCAAAATTCTTCATCTGTTTTAGATCATCCATATATATTAACTGTAAATTTTCCAACCCTTATATTTTTTCGTCATGATACTGAACTGAAGAAAGCATCTTTAGCAAGGGCTTCTACCGAGCAGCTTAAGCACTACAAAGAGCTTGTCACCTGAAAGCCAACTCGTATGGCTACAACAGATGGCTAATGATCTATTCTTACGCCAGCATAATCGCCAGTTGCTGGCCCTGAGCTATGCGGAGGTCTTGAAAAAGAACTCGAACAAAGTTGAACCAGCATACTATTTTTTTTCTAGCACGATCACATTGCAGAATCTTCTATTAGTCACATTTGCTCATTACTGCATGACAAAGTAGGACACCAAAGTTGATAGACTTAATTGCATCGACAATTACCTCCATTCCTATTTTACGACTGCCTTTGACAAGGATGACATCACCACTATTTAGATCATTGATAATTTTAGAAGCCATCTGGTGAGCATTAGTAGTGCACAACAGTTTTATCTCTGGCCCAAAGTCTATACTCCGAGGCCCCAATTGCACTTACAAACTTTGTTCCAACAAGTGCAACTACGTCAAAGTGAGCATCACAATAGCTATGAACCATCAACTCGTGGAACTTGAACTCTGTTAGACAAAGTTCAAGCATGTCCCCCAGTATAGCAACTCGTTTACCTTTGCAGTCAATGTTTCTTAACAAGTCAATTGCAGCTTAAGTACTAGCTGGACTTGCATTGTGAACATCATTTATTATCGTAATCCCATTCTCAGTTACTTCAAGCTCTGATCTCCAGTGAACAGGTATAAATCTGGGTAAGGACTTTCCAGCTAGAGCAAGAGGAACGCCAAGAGCACTAGCGACAGTAGCAACTGCACATGCATTAACGGCCAAATACAAGCCAGGACTGGAGATTATGAATTTAACCCTGAATATTTACCAACATGTCAAATAAATAGAACTGTAAATAACAGTGATCAATTGTTGTTAATGAATAACGCAAGTTATTTGTGTCTTAGACTAAAATAGCCTAAATGAAGAAAGACATTTCCTTGATGAGACAATTTCTAAGAATATTTCGTCAACCCAAGTTCTTTAAACGGTGGTAGTACTGACCTTTCACATTGAAATTACATAACATATCTGTTTTAAGAAAGTAAAGTTCATTTTGTTCAAGAATAGCGTCAAGAGTGTAGCGCTAACAACAGATGTAAGAATTACAAAAATCTCTTCTCTATTAGATATGAAAAGTCGCACTTTACATCTAATTAATAACATCTAAGTCACACCAAAGAGACAAAAGATGAAGACCTGCTTGTAAAAGCCTTTCCAGATAAGGAACACACAAATATATACAATTTACATCAATAATAGAATAATTTAAAAAAATTAAATAGCAGTCACCTTCTTAACTCCAACTGGAATTGGGAGGCTCATGACAAGGGGATCATCACCATTCAATACACACACATCCCCTGACATTGCTTCTCTTAAAATTTATCTTTTTGCCATAGAAACCTCCTCCAAGTTCGTAAAGTTCTCCAAATGTGCAGCATTCACATTCAAAATTACCCTTACATCTGGTTTACACATCTAGGACAGCTTCAAGATTTCTCCATCTCCAAAACCCCAAACGCAACATCCCTCGACATCCCAATAAGCGATAACACAACCTCAATCTCATTATTCTAGTTCCCTGGATTATAATAAACCGTTCTGACACTCTCCAAAGCTAATGCTACCCTATATAGTCTTTGTAGTGGTTTTACCTACACTTCCTGTTACACCAATTAAACGAGTGTTAACTAACTTTTTTATTTATAAACGAGCAATCCCCAATGGCCAGCTGATGCATTGTTCAAACATAGTAGGTAATGGGACTCAAGAAGGCTCAAAATTCGATCACATATCTTGCTAAGCTCAGCCTCAATTTTGGCTCAACTAGCTTGGCCATGTACACATTTTCCTCCCCGGGAACATAATTTCCAATTAAATTGTGAACAAATAGAAGCGAACTTCTTCACCTCTTCCATCACACACATTCATCAACTTATAGAGAAATTAACAATGAAAAACAGAGACCAGACAGAGAAATACAAGACAGATTAAAGACCTGTCATAGCATCTATATAATTGCATTTCAGAATCTCAAAATTAAATGGCTACACGATAATTTGAAGAGCTGTAATGACAACTATATAATTACATCTGCACTTAGCATTGACACAATAGTTGAGATATTTTGATAAAACTTAGTTACACAAAAAGATTTAACATGCTCATGCGCACATTAATAATGGAAGGTGTCAAAAAATGCCACTGTTGTCACACTTTGAAGTGGTTTCAAGCAAAAATTACTAAACTAGTGTAGCCACTTATATCATAAGTTCACCGTACTTCAAAGTTTATCATGGACAACCATCCACATCATTGTCTGGCGATCATGTTCACCCATACGTAAAAATAATTCCATCTTTTTTGTCATCTATACAGAGAATCATTGCAGCTTTTATACGTTGCTCTGTGGTGTACAACTCAAATACATGGAATTCAAGGATAGAATAAACTTGACCACGAACATCAGATCGATCACGATCCCCCATTTTTCAATCAAGGAACCAATTCTTTTGTCTTGACTTTCAGTAAAGTTTTTCATAACTTTCATCCTACCCTTAAGAAATGTCTCACTATCATCCTCTATTATTTTTTTCCTTTTCTTGCTTTTCTCTTTCTCGTTAACATTAGAAGATGACATTTTAGAATACTCACCTTGTTTATGACTTTTTCGGGATCCAGCATGTTCATTTTTAGAACCAGCAACATTTTCTCCTTCATTAAATACGCTAGGTCCAGTGACATTTTCAGCTCCAGTAAATGAACTAGATTCGGTTAAATCTTCAGTTGTAGCAAATCCACCTTGTCCAGTGGCATTTTCAGCTTCTTCAGTACCAACTTTAAAGCTATGGTAAGCATTTTCTTCTTCATCATCATCATCATCATCATCAAGATCAACATCAATAGGAAATCCCAAACTCATGACATTAGAATGTTGTGGAGCTTGACTCTTTTGAATTTCTTCAATAGCATCTAGCGGCCCTTCATCGAACTCTCATGTTGCTCTATCCTTACCAAAGATTTCTTCCCAATCCTCAAACAGTGGCCATTTCTTAGTATTCATTTTCTTGGCTTGTGGATCAATCTAGAAAATTAAAAAATAAAATAGAACAATAAGATATTAATTAATTGTAAAAGGATCTAAAGTGAGGCTAGATGCTACTGTATATGTGATGATAACAATTTACTTGATCACTAGTTTAAATGCACACCAACTATGAATAATTAAAGTAACTAATAAGGAAAGTACCATATGAAATACTCCCTCCGTCCCATTTTATGTGATGTACTTTGATTTGGCACAAACTTTAAGAAAAATGGAAAGACTTTTAAAACTTGTGGTCCAAAATGAATGATAGAAATTTGTGTGGTTGTAAATCATTTCATTAAGGGTAAAAAAGACATTTTATAGGCAAATTGTTACTTAAAATAGAAATGTGTCATTCTTTTTGGGACTGACTAAAAAAGGAAAGTGAGTCATATAAATTGGGACAGAGGGAGTAACAAAAAATATATTAAATTACCTTTATAAAGTCAATCCAATGTTTTGGATCGTCAACTATTATAGTTCCATCACTATATTGAAATCCAAACACTTCGAGTCTTCAACAAAGTTATACTTCCATAGCATCTTTTCCAATATCTCTATTTTATTTTTGTTGTGTGGTTCACCTTTCAATCCACTTATAGGATGATATTTGTGTATATAACGCTCTAACTCCATCAAGTGCCCTGGTCTAAAGGCTCCATTATCACCTCTCCAATCATTAGCACACAACTCTTTAAGCCCGTCTAAAAGAGTTTGTTCTTTTTCTGGAATCCATGTCCTTCGTGTTGAAGGTGTTGTGTTGCTTCATTTTTTTGATTTCTTATTTGATGATGTTTGACTATTCATTTCGCCTGTAAGAACTTTTATTCGACAGATTATCAGAAAAATCAGGAAGAACCAAATATCATAAGATTCACCATAAACTAAAGCATACAACAAAAGAGATGTGAAGAGTACATAAAGGTGTGCAATTAAGGTCACAAAAAAATAGAAGTTTCTGGCAGTTAAACAATTTATACTAGGCCAGTTCTAAAGAGCAAATGAAGTCCATAAAGGTTCTATAGCTAACAAGTAGCAACATAGTTCAAAATGTAGCAATATGTCAATTGTTAAATCTTGCATTCCACATTGATTGAGCCAACTCATCCCTCCAAGTGGTCCACTCCTCCGACGATTCAACAACATCAATATTCTCATGTTGATACTCCATTTGTTCTTCTATATCAATGTCTAAGGGATCCACTTCCATCTCTACGAATGAAATTATGAATCAAGCAACAAACACTAATGATCATGTTATGAACCTTAACCGAGTACCATGAAGAACTTCTAAAAATTTCCCAACGTCCTTTCAACAAACCAAATGCCCTTTCAATTACATTACGAGCTATAACATGCCTCATGTTGAAAGCTCTTTTTTACATCGAGGCGATGGATTATCGTTATGCCAATCCTTTAACCAATATTTATAACCTCGATAAGGTGAAAGAAATCCTTTTCCATTCGTATATCCTCCGCCACACAAATAATATTTACCTATAATATAAACATATAATTTAGTTATTAGTGCATTTCTTTCTATGATGTAACTTGAAAGCATATAAAAGGCCTACCTCATGAATTTTCAAACCATTCCTTCATACTATAGCATCTCGTAATACACAATCATCGGCAGCTGAACCTTCCCATCCAGGTAACACGTAAGTAAAATTGAGATTTCTATCACAAACTCCCAAAACATTAGTTGCTATCTCTCATTTTCTTGTTCTATATCTTGGTTTGTGTTGGTTTGGAACTCTAATGGGAATGTAAGTACCGTCTAGTGCACCTAAACAACCCTTTAAGATAAATTATAGTGTTATCTCAAAATATATAATATTTTTCTAAAACTGTTAAAACTGCATATTTTGTATATAAGTTAAAATATGCTAAACGACAATTTCACCTACCTCAAACCATTTACATCGATCTTCAATCGCATCCTCAAGTACCGGTTTAGGATTAACAAGTAGCAATGGAGAATAACATTGAAGCATTCATTGAAAGCCTGACTTACTCTCCATCCCGATCTAATATAATCAACCTTGATGGATCTATTTTTCTCATGACGAGCCAAGATATTTAAAAACATTGCTAATTTTCCGTTGCTTGACATACTTTTACTATTAGTCAGACCTCCAATATCCTTAGTTAAGAGAACTCAAGTGTGAAAGACATTTCTATCCATTCTCAACTTATCGATACATACACTATCATTATCATTTATGATATAGTGTAAGTGAGAAATGATTTTCGAAACTTGAACACTCATACGATACCTAACCTCACGTCTGTTTCGACATCGGCTTCTTATAGAATGACCATGACTAGCCATGAAAAGACAAATAAGGAAAACAAGAACTTGCTGAAATAATATCTCCACAAGAATAATATATTCAATACCCGATAATGGTTGAAGATCCATAATAACACCTATATTTGCCATAAAAATAAGAATGAATACATATAAAGCTTTTAAATAAGTATCTATGTGCATAAATTCCAATTTTTTGACCATATAAAGAGTGAAATAGATGAGCTCAAAGCATATTAAAAAAACAAGCTAAACCTAAATTTCATCATCAAATCTATTAACTTTGGACGACTGACTTTTTCACAACTATTTGCTAAATTAAAATTAACAAAACACTTTGATTGCATTCCAAAATGGTTGGCAAACTCTAAATCGTTGATTTTGATAGAGAAAGAATTATACTTAAATTGTGAAAGAGAGGTTGAAAAATATAGATTTTAATGAAAGATAAGAGTATTAACCTTGTGAAGATGAGCAAACAATGTTTGATTGAGGAAAAGGAAGAATAATAAACCTACTCTTGAATTTCCATTGACAAAGTACAGAGAAGATGAAAGGTTTCTAAAACAAGTACTATGGAAAATGTTTTTTAAAAGGCTTTAAGGGTACTTTTGTAATCATATAATCTAATGCAAGTGTTAAAATGCTATGTATTACTAATACCTAGAATTTCTTGGTGTTAGTAATACACAACTTAATACATAATATAGTGTATAGCTAATGCTTGCATTAGTTATACTTGACATAAAAAAGTGTACCAAACAAGGTATTACTAATACACACACCTAATGTATGCATTATTTTTCCTAATACACGCTACCAAACGACCCCTAACAATATGATATTTTTGTATAGTCTGGTGTCTTTATTTTTTGTGGTAAATGAAACAACTCCAACCTAGTTCACATGTCAGGACATTAAGTAAGTGTTTGGTCATGCAATATTATATCACGATGTAAAAATCGTGAGATGAGATTAACGTTTGGATATATGATTTTACGTTGATTTCATCTCATGAGATGCAAGGGCGGACCCACATGCACCTGATAACTTTTAAAAAAAATCATATATATATATATATATATATATAGTTGATCAAACGATTATATATTTAATTGTGCATCCTTATAACTAGAAGTCGCCTAGGTGAATTGGTCGAAGTCGCCCACTCGCAGTGCGGCCGCGCGAGATCGATCCCCGTGGAAGTTAACGTTTTTTTAACTTTAAAATCAACTTTTTTCTTTAGAGTTAAACCTTTTTAAAAATTGCTTTTATTAAAACTCGTTTTTGTCACCTCATCTGACCCCACCCCCTTTCTTAACTAAAAACAAATAAAACGCTAGCACCATTCTATACAAAATATAAGATTGCTAGAAAATCTACCACACACAATTCTAAACAAAATATAAGACTGCTAGAAAATCTACAACTTACAAGTATTCTTCACTACATAATTTAAGTCCAACTCCTATTATCTTTGCATAAATTGGTAAGTTCTTCTTTTTAAGCGTTTTTTTTTTTGTAAGAATTTGTTGTTATTTCTTGTGATTTGAGATGGATAGACTATGTAAAGAGAAATGAATGTGATTTTTTCACGAAAACTGGTTTTAAGACTTGAAATCATAGTTTGGAACGATTCAATTTACATGTTGGTGAAGTAAAATAGAGTCCACAATAGGTGTTTCAACAAGATGCTAGATTTTGAGAATCAATCTCAATCCATTCAAGTTGCTTTTAACAAGCAATCTAAGAAAACAAGAAGTGAGCATCGAATCCGTTTAGAGGCTTCTACTAAAGTGGTTTTATTCCTCTTGGAATTTGGATTGTTTTTTCGAGGTCATGATGAAAGTGAGTCTTCAAAAAATAAAGGTCTTTTTTTAGGTTTTTTGGATTGGCTTGGAAAAATGCTTCCGGATATGAATAATGTTATTTTAAAACATGCTCCAAAAAATGCTATGATGACTTCTCCAAAAAATGTTAACGTTACCCTTGTGTCATTCCTAGCCTTACCCTTGAGTCACTCTTAGTAGTGCCCCCTATCTTCAAATCTTGGGTTCGCCTCTGATGAGATAAAATCTCATATTCTCCAAAAATCATGATTTGAGATTTTTGAAATATAAAAATTGATCCACAAATTTATATTTTAGTATAACAACTCCACATTTATATCTATTAACCATTTATTTCATATGTAAATAAAATTTATAATCATATCATTACCTTTTAAAATTTATTATTCTCACCAACATAAAATTTATAATTACTTTAAATCAACTCTTACTTTATCATTTATATTCACCAAATTCGTTATTTTTTTATCAAATTTATTTATCAACCAAATTTATTACTACTACTTTAATGTTTGATTAAAAATATATTTTTTTATCGCTATATTGAGTGACCGAGACTGACCACAATAACGCTAATTGAAAAATATATTTATTAGCTGCCAACAACTTTAACATTTATTTCACAATTGACAATCATAAAATATGGAGTACTATATAGTCACTTTATCATTACTCGCACCAACCTTATATGGTACATTCTTTCACCTATATATCAATACTCCTATTATTTTTTACGGGTAAGTGAATTCCTTTAATTGGTGTGCCTAAATCTAAAACATCAATTATTTTGGACAAGACAGAGTTATACTCTATTTGTATAAATTTATATTACACTTTTTATTTTTTGATATTTAAATTTGATAAGTTTTGATCAACATTATAAAATAGTGTTTTTAATCGTTTTAACACAAGAAACATGCAATTTTATAGTAATTTTTATATAATTTTAGAATATGTAATTTTTAGAATATAATATTGATTTAGTCTAATTTAACTTCAAATTTTAGTGATAAATTGAGAGAAATGAACAATTTGTGTTTAATGAGTTATAATTATAACTGAATCAGTGACAAGTTTGAATATGTGATTAATGTATTGTCTTGCCTATATTGTTATGTTGTTATTGTTGATTGTCATTAATTATATTATAAGGTTATTTTTTAACGAAACATATTCATTATAAAATGATAATATAAATTTTTGAATATTTTTAATAATTTTTAAAACTTATGGATATAAATCATATTTTTTAAAATAGTCAAATTTATTTGAAAAAATTTGAGGCCAAACAAATGGTGAAATTTCACCAAAAACTTGACCCAAATATGAATTGCTAAGAATATTTGAGAACTTGGGTCTTCGGCCAAACAAGATCTAAAAAGTGCACGTAAATTAAGAGAAAGGAAGTAGGTACTCCTGTATTATTTGACGAATTTAAGGCTCTCTTTTCTAACTTCTTCGTCTAATTTTCTGGTATAATAGTATAAACATTTAAATTATTTACACCGACACCGTATCTGTGCTATATCCATAAATGGCCCCTAATTTTCCTCATCAACTAAATCCACCTGCCCATCCCATCTTAGAACATGTCGTAAATTGGGACGAAATCCAATTCGTTTAATAGGAACAAGTTATTTCAAGATTAATTATTTCGAAATAAGTTATTTCACACTTATCTTAATACCGCCTAATACTTCCAATCAAGTCAAAATAAAATAATTTTGCATTTTATCCCTGAAACTATTATAATTTATACTTGGCACCCCATCAACTCGTAGCTAAAAATGTCAAACAAACAGTATTATTGGAGGTATGGGCAAGAATGAGATAAGTTTGTCTGGTAAAATCAAATAAGAACAAGGCCAAACTGGAATTTAGACAATTCTTACCTTAGGATTGCACCATTAATAACACTGGTTTAACTTATAAAATAGTACATAGTTAACACAGAAAAAGAAGAAGCATTTGTGGAAGGGCGATTGTTTCTCCTGGTAATGTTAATTAGCCGAATTAATGATCAAGGATGAGGAATTTTGTTTCGAGAATCATCAAGTCGATTGATGAGGTAAAGTGCATTACTAGTAACTCTAGCAACATTAGTAATCTTTCGTTTCACATCAGACCTGATTTTGCCATCAATTTCCTTGAATCCATCAAGACATGTATCTTCATTTGTCAAAGCAGCACTGACCCACGTCTCCAAATTGCTCATTTGCCACTTGAATGCATTTCCCCTGCGTAGATGTTTGAGTTCTGACAAACTCTTGCTCAGCTCCTCCATCGAGTCTCCCATCTGTTCGATACAATCACTCAATGCCCCCTTCTCTCTTTTGCTTCCCACTTTCACCTGAGACAGGAACCCAGACGCTTTGTGTGCTCGAGAAAGGGTGATTTTCACCGCGGCTTGAGCTAAATCCTGTGGGGTGTTAATAGCAGAGCCAGAGTAGGAAGAGAGTGTTCTGATGCAAATTGTCGGATAGCTGGCGTGCACGCAAGATGAGCGGACAATGTCACTAACAGAAGAAGATGTGGTTATAATTGATGAAATTAGATGGAGGAGAAAAAGAGGAAGAAGTAGAGTTTTCATGATTTTCTTAGCGTAATTACTAAAAGGATTTGATTTTCTTGTGATGGATTTAGTGAATGTATGTGTTATAGGCTGTTGGTAGGGGGCAATGAGAAGAGGTGTATTGTATTATGAGGGGACAAAAAACAGAGAGGGGGCAAGAACTAGCTGTGATTTCTTTAATTTTAGGGGTTGGTGAATTGATGAGCATGCATTTATATGCCTTCAAATTTTGGAGGAAAATGTTAGCTTGGCTTGTTTCCCATCCTCAGTTTAGTCCTACACGTCTTTAAAGATATTTATTAAAAGTGGGCAACTTTCATGAAATTATCACGTGAGATTCCACTCTTAATTAGACAATTATGGGAACACATTTACGTTTGAGGTATCACATAGTTGGGACCTTGACAGATAATGTCATAAAATGAGTAAGAAGTGAATGCACCGCCCCTCAAAGTGTGAAGTGTGACCCATGGATGAAACTACTTTTTCCTTAATTAGAAGTTTCAAATTTTTGCTGTGGTATGAAAAAATCTATGATAAAGGGTGTTACCTCCTAAATGGGGACGTGAATTTAGAATAGTCGAACTCTAACGAGAAAAAAAACAAAGGGTACCAGGAAAGCAGTAAATTACTGTTCTCTCTTTTATCTATCCGGGCTAACCCATCGGTGGCCCCCTAAATTTGGCACGAAGTTTCACTTAGGCACCTCAAGTGGGCGACGTTCATTTTAGACACCTCATGTAGGGTCTCGCTGTGTCATTTTGACACTTTTTGCTGACTAAGCACAGTACGTGTGCTACACGAATTTTGAGCGCGTCAGAGACTTTTTTCGTAAATATTTTGAATTTTTTTGTAAATATTTTCTTCTCCTTCTTCTTCATTGCTTTCTCCCTTCCATCTTCCCCACCTTCTACCATCCTCCATCACCACACAACTTTTTTAAACTCTTTGATTCTTCCATCTTCTTTGAAAATCGAATTTGCATCTTGATTCATATTCAAAACAAAATCGATTTCAAGGGAACAAAAAAGAAATCAACTTCTTTCAAATGGAAAAACTGATTTACATTCTTACTTTCTCCAATTGAAAATTAAATTGATTCAAGGAATAAAAAGAAATAAAGAACAACCTCCAATGAAAAAAAAGAAATATATTTTACATATCCTTCATTGTAAATCCCAATCGTAGTAGCACAAGAATCATTTTCTTTTAAATGTCATATAAAAACTTTTCGATTTGGTATGATTTCCCTTATTCTCCAAAACGTATTTTACTTTGTAAACTAACCTATGTTATTGCCTTTTTGATGGAGAAGAACAGATGAAGGGGAAGCAGGCGCAAGAAGAAGAAGAAGAAAAGAGGTGGGGGAATGGGGTTTGAGATCTGGAAGAAAGAAAAAAAGAAAGTAAAATTGAGATTTTTAAAAATAAATTAAAATTTCCACGTGTCACATATCAATTCGTTTATTTTTCCACATAAGAGGCGTCTGGATGTACGCACTTAAAATGCGGTTTTGAAAATATAAAAAGTGTCAAAATGACACAGTGAGACCCTACATGAGGTGTTTAAAATGAATATCGCCCACTTGAGGTGCCTAAGTGAAACTTCGTGCCAAGTTTAGGGGGCCACCGATGGGTTAGCCCTATCTATCCAGCAGTGGCAGGTTGGCACTTGTCTATTATCTCGTAGATGTACCAGCCAATTGGGAAAAAATGGGACAATGGAAAGAAAATAGGACACCAATTATTTATCACGTAGGGTCCAAGTGTTAAGTTAATTTATTATTTTATATTTTAAGACGAACAATATTTAGTTAGATTTTGACTATTTAACCCCACAACTCACAAGGTGCAATGTTTGACATGGCTGCCAGGTGTCAATTGATCACAAGTTTTTTGCAAAAATCAATACTCTCTTTTTAACATAAACACACACACACAGTGCTGTTTAATTTGTAATGATAAGCTACTGGTATTTAAGCTATTTATATTTGTTATACTTAGCATGATTGTATAAATATTTCTTTCACATCATTAGTTCATACATCTTAGACCCTTGGTAATATCCATGGCATTACATATCTATATTGATGAAGGGTATGTGTTTACCCTTGAAACAATATAGTTGAATTTGTACGCGTGGTGTGAAAACACATGAGTTGAATTGGCCACATAATTAGAATAGCTGTTGAACTCTGACCATGCACCCAGGTTTGTCAGATAGGTGGTTTGTAGCACGAGGCCCATCGCGGGGAAGAGGGTCCACAACGCAGGGTCTATCTCGAACTCCTACTTCCTTGTTCGTGCATCACAAGTTCATCGCATAAAATTTTGGTTTCAAAATCTCGAGAAAAAGGTGCGGCGCGGGCCATCGCGAGGCAAGCACCCTTGACTCTAATTCTGCAGTCTCTTTGGCTGGATCTTGATTTGGGATACTTTACTTTGCGTTCCAATCCATCTTTTGGGTCATTTCTTGTTGTTTTTGGCCTGAAATCAATATAATCATATCTATTAGCTGATTACAACAATTATACATAAAACACATAGATATTCATAAGTATATACTCAAAACTTAGCTAAATCATGAATAAATTATTGTAATTGAATTCGTTATACACCTCATATTTTTGAAGGATGAGATCATGACTTAGAAATGAAAAGAAAAGAAAAATCAAAATTAATGGAGATATTTCAGGAACTTGTCCGGTTATAATTAAAAAAAAAAAATCATGTCACAACTGTTTTAGGGTGCAACATTCTTTGAAAAATCAATTAGAATAGTTTGGTAGGAGGTATTAATTAGAATAGTTAAGAAAGATAATATGATATTTTTACGTTTACTCGATATCCTTGTTACTCTCTTATTCTTATTAGTTTTGGTGGATATTATTATCTTTGTTAGCTATTTATTTCCCAACTATAGTTGCATGCAGTCCTATGGGATGAGAATGTGAAAGCAAATGTTAGAAAATGAAAGAAATGGTACAAAATGTGATGGTCCATTTTATGTATAATGAATATGAAATCACAAATGAAAAGTCTTTCCATTTTCACTTTATTTCCAAAAAGATTGGGCAGGACATGTGCAACAGTGCCTGAAATGGCCCCTCTTTCCCTCCCATAAATGTTCCTTTACATGAAAAAGTATTGCACCTGCCTAATGCCACCAATTTCATTTCCAGGCCAAAAATGTCAACAAGTCATTTTACGGAAAAGGATCATATTTGTCTTTATATTCTTAGAAAAATGATTATATTTATTCTTTGTCATAATTTTTTATATATATTTGTATTTATCATTCAACTTTAAACACATATTTGAGCTTGGGATGTTAACTCTCATGTTTCCACCCATATTGTATGACATGACGCCTACGTGGATATATTTTTATTTCTATTAAAATTTTCTCCCTATATAATTCTTTACCTAATTCATATATCCGACCCAACAAACTCAATTCCTAAATTAGAATTAGGCCTTATTTATTTGCACTTAATAGAGGTCTGAATCTGAATGGTTCAGACATTAGACCATTAACTGCGCTTGTTCTCTTTTACTGAAAAATCTCTTAATGTGTCTGAATGAATCAGATCTGTAACAACGTCTTATTCCACTTCAAACTCTTTTAAAGACACTTTTATTTTTCTAAAAAAATTGTGCTCCATAAAAAAATCCAAGCATCTCTCACCCTCCAACTTAAGTTATCCAAATTATTTCCTTAACTTTTAATTGTTCATGATGCTTGTTTATCAAGAATTGATAAAATTTATTGTAAAATTTGTATTTGATTAAAGTGCAAATTAACTTTATTAATATGTGTTGTTGAAACGGACTATGATGCCTTTATAAATTTATTTAAAATCTTTTGAATGTATCATGTTCATTATTTATTGTAGAAAAGAGTACACGAGTTAACACATTATGGAACATAGAGATGTTTCATTTATTTATTGAAGATTAATTTGTGTTGATTTTTTTTCTTTATAAAAACGATTACTATATATTTTTTAAATAATTATTTTTATTACTATAATTTATATATGTAATCCATGTAGTTCCATTTTATTTTTATCAAACTTAAAATATTTATTTATAATTCAAATATCTTAAGTTCCTTAACGTTTATCAAAGAAATGACGTTTTTTCCTAATATTTTTTAATGTAATATTTAACTACCATTTAATTTAAACATATTCAAGTGTTCAAAAACAATTCGTCTTATTCAGTGTTCAGATCTACGGACAAGATCTTTATTATTCAAATGTGCATTCAGATTCAGACGTCTTAATTTTAATGAAAACTGGGCCTTAGTCCGACAGTGGTTCCAGATATCGAATGGTTACGAAAATAAATGAGTAATATTTTATCACTATGAGTAATGCCTGACAGGCTTTAATTCCTTTTTTTATATTTCATTTGGTGATAGACTTTTGCCATGGAACTATAGTAAAAATAGTCTTTGAAGATGACCAAAATTTCAAGGTTTGAGATGATGATAGTTGTAAAATGTTTTGCTCTTTCAGTTCACACATGCTGATTTTGACATGGCTCTAATTAATTCTCATTTGAGAATTACTGTCCAACTGATACACAACAACAACTAATGGCTGATATTAATTACATGCAGAGCACATAGTAAATAATTATGACTATATAAGCCAAATCATAAATATCTCAGCAACTCTTATTGGTGCATTACCAGATCCAAATAACAACGACTTCATCTACCATGTAACCCTCTGGGACTATTAGAGCATTATTTCTTTGGTTAATCCGTTGAAGCTTATTGTAATATAGAAGAGATGATAATTATTAGGAAAAGTTCGACCAAAATTTTTTTTATTAGGAAAAGGGTTAGTTGGATCACATAAAAGAATTATAATGGGAGAAAACTTTAATAGGATAAAATATAGGAAAAATTACTTATATACACAACTTTACTTACCTTATTCTCCATTTTTTCCTACCTTTTTGAAATATTTCATAAATCCCTTATTTCTTTCAATTCTTAAAACTTTCGGATACATAAGATCCATCAGCCAAAACCCACGTTTACCATTCTCCTTTTCACTCCTCTTTTATCTCCCTAAATTCATTCCACATTCTTAGCGGTTACAATTTTCAAATTAATTTGATTTTCAAAAGAATTCTCTCTCAAGTCAATCAATTTCAAACATATGAATAGGTAGGGTTTTGTCTTCACCATTGTTGTCTTCTTCCATTTTTGTTTTCAGATTTTTTTTTCCTGATACATATGGGTCAGACCCCTTTATTTAGTATTGGGGTTACTCAACTAAATTCTTCTAATACTAATATGAGATCTTGGGGTCCATCTCGTCCTCCTCCAAATGTCGATGCTGCTAGACTTGCTATGACAATGTATTGGCAAGGTTTTTATTGTGCACCCAATGGACTACCACAAATGCAGCAACAATCAGATACATTATCGATATGTTGAGAAGGAGATATAGAATCAGATTGTTGGTTTTTTTGTTACAAAATTGTTTCTTGGAAATTGATTCAACCCATTTGCTAAAAGCACCCAAAAGAAGTTTTCGTCTCTTTGTTATGCTTTGAATTATTTCTTATACTCGACGATTTCAAATTGATGATTTGAAATCGTGAATCGTTTGTCCAATCATCTACAATGGCAGATTTGAGATTCAAGATTTCGAATTGATAGAGAAGATAAAAATTTGATTTTTGAATTTTGTGAAGTTGTTACATATTGGAATGGATTGATATCAATCAGTTCTGTGTGATTTGTGAAAAAGAAAGTCAGTTCTGCGTGATTTGTGGGGGAAAAAAAAAATCAAATTTTCGTTAATATTCCATAGTAAGCGCAATAGATAAGTTTTATAATGTATCACAATTAATGTATCCGGATGAAACTTATGTATCCGAATGACTGATATTTTAAGGGATTTTTGTAAAATAGAAAAAAAATAGGGATAAGATGTAATTTAGGGTCTTACACTAGACAATAAACCTTATAGACAAGTTTTGACGGCGACCTAGTAGAGTTTTGACGGCGGCGATTTGTTTCATGTTACCGTCCGAAGGCCAGCCACCCAGATGGCTGGGTTGGATCCTTCATCATCAAGTAATTTTCCACCATTAAATACCAAGATGGTACCCAACATTCATACAACTCCAATTACAAGTTCATTTGCAATTATTATCAAAGGTCATCGAATGAATGATAAGATAGGCAAAGGGAAAACCATTGATGATGTAGAACCCATTCCATAGAAAAAGCCAAACCTAGTAGGAGGTATTCCTACTATCTCCTGGACAGCTAATGGAATACAAAGAATGAATATTTTAGAGAATTTGCAACTTGCTGTGGTGGGTAAATTCTCCTATGGAGCTATGAATTACGACCCTTGATTCCAAATTAATGTGGGATAACAGGGGGATGTCAGATTGGATATCTTCGTAATAGACATATTTTAATAAGATTTGATCGTATGGAGGATAATATTAAAATATTGTCTAAAACTTCTTATTACATAATTGCAAGATGGATTTGCATATCAAATGAGGCCATTTATATATAATGCAAATTTCAAAGCTAGTGAAGAGACGACGAAGGCTACGACTTGGATCTCTTTCCCTAATTTGTTGCCAACTTTCTTTGTGAAGGAAGTATTGTTCTCTCTTGCGTCTGTGGTTGGGAAACCCCTTCAGTTAGACCTGGCAACAATAAATAAGCCGCGTCCAAGTTGTGCAAGGGTGAAGGTCCAAGTGGATTTGCTAGCTGAAAAACCTGAATTTGTGCAGATGCAGTTAGATGATGAGAACACTTTTGAGAATAGAGTTGTTACAGTAAAAATTCAGTATGATTCATAACCAGCTTATTGCAAAAAATGTAAATTACAGGGTCATGGTGAAGACGATTGCAGGATACTTCATCCAGAGTTGGTGCAACAATATGAGGACAAACAAAAAGCAATACAACCAGTATATGAGATGCATTCTTACAAAGGAGCTGTAACGAGAAAATGGAAGACTACTAATAAAAATTTTACAAAGAATGCTGGAGAATTAATGAATACTAAGGTTCAAGAGAGTGAGGGGACCCTCAAAAATTCTTTTGAGGTGGTTGATCAACCAATAATGAGAGAGGTGGAAAATCAGTCATATTCTTCAAGGAGGAGTGGAGGGAGTAAGGAGTGAATCTACTCATGAGCCTATTAAAGCTGGAGGTAAAATGGAGGTTACAGTAGTAGAAGGTGGGGACAGTCATGGAAGTGACAAGGGGCCTTTGGTATAAATGGAAGATGCTATAGTGATTAATGCAGGGGTCAATGATGAAGTGAATTTGGAGATAGTGAGGATAGAAGAAATAATGCTGAGTTAGCTCATCAACAGTTGCCCAGCGAGCAACTGGAAAGTTGCCTAGTTCATGCTTCTTTTCAAATTCCCCTAAAAAAATTGGATCCAAAAGAGGAGAGGTTTCCACCTCATTTGCAGGGGTCTGTAATATTGACAAGGAAGGAGAAGGAACACAAAAATCAGGATATGAAAATAGTTTATTTTAAATCACAACATGTTCAAACCTTACATGAGATGGTGTCACACTAAGGGGCAGTGGAGGGTCAAGAAATGGTTAACAGTAATGTAACAGAAAAGAGTGAAGAAGAAGAAGTTTTGCAGATTACCTTTCAAGAAACAGGGATCTCACATTCATCATCAATAACACTTAGATGCAAAAGTAAAAGGGAAGCATTACCTACAAGATCAAATCCTAGAAGGGGGACCAGGAATGGGTCTAAATGATGATAAAGACTTTGTTTTGGAATGTGAGGTCTATTAGATCTCAAAATTCATTCCATAGAATTCAAATGTTACACAGATTTCACAAGTTTTCTATCATTGCTTTGATGGAGCCTTTTCAAGATATTAATAATATACAAAGATTCAAAATGAGACTGGGCATGGAGTATGTTAATTATAACTGTAATGGCAAAATTTGGATATTCATTAAAGAGCATATTCAGGTGAAAGTGATGGCTGATACAGAACAGTTATGGACTCTCAGATTAATTTTCCAGGAAACCAATATTCCATTGATTGTTTCTATAGTTTATGCCAAGTGTTGATGCTGAGGTAAGGGTTCAATTATGGAATGAGATTTATTATATTAGTAATGCTAATCAAAATGCTCCTTGGTTGATTGGGGGTGATTTTAATGTCATTATGAGTGAAGAGGAGAAGATTGGTGGCTTGCCCGTATATCCTAATGAGTATGAGGATTTTGCATTTTGTGTAAATTCTTGTGACTTGGTGGAAGTTAATTATAAAGGGAGCCCTTTTACATGGTGGAATGGGAGGATTGATAACCAGTGTATATTCAAAAGGCTGGATAGATACATGATGAATAATGACTTTATGGGAGTCTTTGGGATGCTAGAAGTAGAACATTTGGCAAGAACAATGTCTGATCATGCTCCTATGTTACTCTCTTGTGGACAGAAGAATAATGTTCCTAGAAGACCTTTCAGGTTCCTTAAATTTTGGACTGAAAGATCATATTTCCATCAAGTAGTGAAGGACAGTTGGGTTTCTGAAGAGGTTGATGTGTTTATAAATTTGAAACAAAAGCTGAAAAATACCAAAGCTGCCTTGTCTAGTTGGAGTAGAATGACTTTTGGTGACATTTTCAAATAAGTTGTTATCAGGGAGGAGATTGTAATGGTGAATGAGCAATTATTTGAAGAAGCCCCCACTGCAGATAATAGAAGAACTCTACATCAGGCTTATGCAGAATTAAAGAAATATGTACATTTTGAGGAAGAGTATTGGAGACAGAAAGCTGGAATTCAATGGTTTATTGAAGGGGACAAAAATACTAGATTTTTTCACAGATTGGTGAGAGGTAGAAGGAAAAGAATGAGCTTCAACAAAATTCAAAACATAGACGGTGAATGGATGGAAGGGGAAGAACAGGTGGCAACACCTGCTCAGGAATTTTTCAAGAATCAATTTACAGGCAACTATATTATGGGGGAAATCCCAATATTGAGATATGTTCAGAAGAGTGTTACTGATGATGGCAACTGCAAGTTAAATGCACACCCTACTAAGGATGAAATTAAAAAAAAAAAATGTTTGCTCTCAATGGGGACAGTGCTAGTGGCCCTGATGGGTTCACTGGTCATTTTTATCAACTATGCTGGGATATTGTTGGTGATGATGTGGTTAAAGTAGTTGATGCTTTCTTTTCAGGTGCTACACTTCCTAAGTCTATTACTCATACTAACCTGGTTTTATTGCCTAAGAAAGATGATATTCAATCTTTTTCAGATTTACGACTAATTAGCCTGAGTAGTTTTCTTAACGAAGTAATTTCAAAGGTGATGAATGATAGAATTGGAGTTCTCCTTCCCTCTTTGATTTCACAAAACCAATCATTGATTTTGTGAAAGGAAGAAGTATAACAGAAAATGTTTTGCTTGCTCAGGAGATTATTTTTTATATTGGTAAGAGAGGTAAACCTGCAAATGTGGTGATTAAGTTAGATATGGCAAAGACTTATGATAGAGTGGAGTGGATTTTTTTGATAAAGGTGTTGGAGAGATTAGGTTTTGATTCTGGTGTTATGGATAAAGTTTAGAGACTGGTTGCTAACAACTGGTACTCTATTCTTATAAATGAGCAGGCTACTGGCTTTTTTCACTCAACTAGGGGAGTGAAGCAAGGGGACCCTCTATCCCCTGCCTTGTTCATTCTAACTGTTGAAGTTCTCTCTAGAAGCTTAAATGCTTTGTGTTACAATGAGGTCTACAAGGGTTATGAATTACCAAAATGGAGTGATAATATTAATCATCTTTCTTATGCATATGATGCTATTATTTTTACTTCAGCATATGGTACATCTTTAGAGTTATTGATGACAACTCTGAGGGATTATGAGAAACAATCAGGGCAGATGATTAATATACAAAAGAGCTCATTCTTTGTTTTTCACAATATGGCAAATGACTTGGTTTCTGACATTGAAATGAAGATTGTTTTTTCTAGATGGAGTTTTCCAATTATGTATTTGGGTTGTCCCATTGGTTATGCCAAGAAGAAAAAAACACACTTTGCAGAATTGATGAAAAATGTGCATAACAAGCTTCAAGCTTGGAAAGGAAAGTTGTTATCATTTGGAGGTAAGGCTGTTCTAATTCAAAATGTGTTAAACAACATCCATTTATATATCTCTTGTCTGCTATTATTCCTCCAAAATGTGTTATGCATGATTTGCATAGAGTTTTTGCTAATTTTTTTTTGGAGATTTAGGGATGTGGGCAGTAACAAGCACTGGGTGGTTTGGTCAGAGTTGTGTAAACCCAAGGAAGAAGGGGGTTTGGGATTTAAATCTCTTTTTGATGTTTCTAGTTCCTTAATTGCAAAACTATGATGGATATTTAGAACTCAGAAGTCTTTGTGGTCTAATTTTATATGGAATAAATACTGTAAAAAGAGAGACCTGAAATGGTGGAATGGAAAAGGGGTTCTTTAACTTGGAAGTATATGCTGGATGCTAGAGATTTGATTGATCAACATATTTGGTGGGAACCAAAATGTGGACATTCAAGTATTTGGTATGATAATTGGTCACAATTAGGGGCACTTCATTACATTATGCCTATTGACTCTGCTAGAAATGTACAATTGGAAGAGGTCAAACAGTGCTTTTTGAATGGAGAGTGGAATTCTAATTTATTGCAATTAAGTTTTGGGGAAAATTTCAGTAGACATATAAGTCAACTTCTTAGGAATTCTGAGGACGAGGTGCATTGGGATAAACCTTGGTGGATGTTGAATGCTACTGGAAAGTTCACAATTGGTTCTGCTTGGGAGTTTCTAAGGGAGAAAAATGAAGCATGTCTGAACTACAAACATATTTGGATTGCAGGAATTCCTTTTAAGGTTTCATTCCTTACTTGGAGAATATGGCAACACAGGTTTCCAATTGGTGAAGTTCCTGTTAGAAATAGAATGTGTGATGGGGTGGAATGTGAATGCTGTGCAGATGGAGCTCATGAGACTATTGAACATTTATTTATTAGATGTTCAGATACTAATTCAATATGGACATACTTTGCAGGTACAATAGGAGTGGAGGGTCCTTTTATTCATTTGAAAGACACTGTGTATAAATGGTGGAATGCAAAATGTTCTGTAGAACTTAAACCTCTGATAATGGCTATTTCAATGTTTATTTTTTGGCAAGTATGGAAAAGAAGAAAGGTTAAGAAGTTTGGTGGTTGTATGTCTTATATGAGCATAAGGGGAGGGATTTGCAGTAATTTAATACTATTGGCTAAGCAGAGATATCCATGGATGCATAATATGCCCAATAATTGGCCTGAAATTGTACGATTCTTGACTGAATATAGTCCTACGGTAGGCTGTAAAGTGGTTTACTGAAAGTTACATATGCAAAATTACTTTAAGTGCAATACAGATGAAGCTTCCAAAGGCAACCCTGGATCAAGCTCTTCTGCTTTCTGTGCTAGAGATGATCAAGACAATCTAGTATATGCTGAAGGAAAAAGGATTGGAGTGTCAAACAATTTAAAAGCTGAAATAGTAGCTATGAGACTAGGACTGGAATATTGTAGGATTCACAGTCTATTTCCTTTGGTTCTGGAAACAAATTCATCAGTTGTTAAAAAGATGGTAGAAGGAGAATGGTACTTTCCTTGGGAGGTGTCACTTGAGATTAACAGAATACGAGTTCTTAAGGAAGGATTGGACGTGGCCATTGAACACACATTGCGAGAAGGGAACAAGCTGGCAGATTTTATGGCTAACATTGTGTTTTCTTTTGCAGGTACAAATTTCATTAGTTATAATAATTTTCAAGCATTACCTAGGGAAGCTAAGGCATTATTAAACATGGACAAAAGTCAGATTCCTAATCTAAGGGTTACTATGCTGGAAAATGGAAATTTTTCACATAATGGATGAACCAATATCAACAGTCTGGTTACAGTGGTATATGATACCAAAAATCAAGACATTGCAAACACATGTTGGAATTTAAAGGTTAAGCTAATAACACAAACAGAGTCACGCAACAACAGTAGCACAGAATCACAGATTACCTGAAGGAGATCATTGTAGCTTTGTCCTAAAGTTGTAGTCAGTGGTATTAGCTCCTTGTTGAGCTCAATCTGACACAACTAAGGGATGAAACATACGAGGGTCGAAATCAGGTAAAATTAACAGTGAAAATAGAATATGAAAGTGAGGGAGTGTCGCCACCTGACCTGAACGTCAATTGAATATCGTTGAGTTGGAGAAGTCTTCGGTTGGGATGATTTCATGATGTTAGTGAGACTTGTTAACGTCTGATATGAAATACACCCATAGCTTGATGTACCAATTTAGTTGTTCCAGGTTCATGGCGATGGGATAAAGCTTTCAATTGCAATGGGAACTGCAGCTAGGGCTATTCTGGAGAAGAAGACCCGTCCCTTTCCCTTTCCTAATTTGTTCTTTTTTGTTTCCTAATTTTAGAATAGATTTTACTTTAGGATATTGGATCGGGTCCTTCTTTGGGATTAGTCGTACTTGTATGTTTGCTTTTTTTTTTTATATCAAAAGGGCTTTACCCATCCGTTTTAATTTAAACAAAAAAGATCTTACATTATGATGTAAGTTATTATCTGATATATAATTATTACAAATTGTATAATCTGCCATGTATCAATTGTTGTTATGTATCTGTAGTGTTTAATTTTTGTTCAGACTTATTTAAATTAGAATATTATGTGCCTGTACACATTACTCAATAAATATACTTGATACATAAACCTTATTATTATATAGATAAAGCATCGTGTATCAAATTAATTGATATGTACATGATACATAATATATATCAAATTCAACAGTTTTCAAACTCTATTACATGTATCATATACATATCAACTCACTATTGTGTTATGTATCACACAGAAAATATTATTGGGAAAAATTACATGTATAATGTATCTTTTTATAAAATACAATATTTCTCAAACAAAATAAGATACATAAATAGTAATGTATCATGCTATACATAGCAACTATCACAATTCACACAGTAATGTATCGATCTCAAACCTAACATCTTATGGGCAACAATTACTTATTTAATGTATCTAGTAGAAATACAATACTTACTAATTTAAACAAGATACATATATAGTAATGTATTGATAAATTTATCCATCTCGAAAAGACAAATCAAAAAACGATTATACAACATTATAAAAGGTATGAATGATCCACTAAAACTATGTATGTCTTCAGCCTTTTTGTATGTTGTATCAATACATAGCGGATACATTGAAAATTTAGTCTCTTGTTTCTTCACATCAACGATGTATCGGATCTTCAATTTTTTTCTCAACTCATCGATCTCTAACTCAACTACAATGACTAATTTGAGATTCACAAAATCAATATTTTAACCAACAACAATTTCATCACTTTTGCATCGTTCATACCTCACCTCACTTTCTCATATTGTGGAATGTCTCAACAAGATCGATAGGTTCATGTTGTATCAGTACAATTTGTAGATAAGTTTAAAAAATTCTTCAATGAACAAGGAGAAGAAATTTGAATTTTGAATTTAATTTATTGATTCTGTTAGGACTCAATTTGTTTCTCCATATTTATTATATCAACAATCTCTTCTTCAACTTCACTTCATTTATTTGGGTAACTGAAACACTTGTTTTATTCTTCATCTGCCACAAAAAATGACCCTATTTCAGTGCCGAATTCCATTTGCCGCCGTATCTCCATCTCTATCTCCAAGAATTGAATTTACAAAATTGTTTCTTGGAAATAGATTCAACCCATTTTCTAAAACCACCCAAAAGAAATTTCCGTCTCTTTGTTATGCTTTGAGCGATTTCTTATACCCGACGATTTTGAATTAATGATTTGAAACCGTGAATCGTTTGTCCAATCATCTACAATGGCAGATTTGAGATTCAAAATTTTGAATTGATAGAGAAGATGAAAATTTGATTTTTGAATTCTGTGAAGTACAGATTGGAATGGATTGATATCAATCAGTTCTGCGTGATTTGTGGGAAAGAAAATCATTTCTACGTGATTTGTGGGGAAAAAATAATAAGAATTTAATTTATTTCTTAAAGTAAAATCACTCCTCTTCTCCGACCTTCACGGAACCAACAGTAAGCGGCCACTCCACTAGCTCCGGCCGATAAACCTTTCACCGTCGTGAGCGGTTCCTCGTGTTATCTCCCCCTCGTTCTCCCTTTAACTATTTTCCTTTCCCCACACCACCGACGACCCCCTACGAACCACCAGAAATGAGGTCTCCTCTCCATCCTCTCAGCGTACTAGCAAACTCCCTCGCCGCCTCTTATTCTGGCAAAAAAGGGACCAACATCGCCTCCCATTCTAGCAAAAAGGGACCAGCGCTGCCTCTCTCCCTGTCAGACCACTGAGAACCGGCGAGCATCACCATGAAACCAACGCCGCTCTCTCTCCACTGATAATCGCCATGAAATTTGATGTCACGAAAGTGTCAATGCCAAGATCGGTTAAAGAAGATAATGATAGGGTGTGGAGAAGAAAGAAAAATGGAGTTGGGGCAGCAATAGGGTGGGAGTGGGGTGGGGTTGGCTGAAAAAGAAGGTGGTGTGGGGAAGAAGATGGATTTTTTTCTTTTAAAATTTATTATTTTATTTTTTATAATTTTAATAATTTAAAATTTAAAATGTCATGTTCACTTGCCTTAACACGCATGTAGTTATACTCTCTTGCCAACTCATCTATATTAATGCCACATAAGCATAGTCAATGGTCAGAGGGGTTTAATATGTTGTGTTTATTGAGTTTAACACTCTGTTTGGATTATTGTTGCCCATTACTTCATAATGTATTGTTTGTATTGTACTCTATTGTACTGTATTGTATGGCAGATATAATGTTTGGCTAGACTGTATTATTTGTTGTTGTTTAATAACATTTTAATTGTTTGGTTTGATTGTATTGTACTGTATTGTAATTTATAAATTTACTAAAATATCCTTAATTATTCTAGGGTAGGAGGTTTGACTAGAATTAAATAATATAAGGTAAATGGTAAAATAGTATTTTGAAATATTATGTAAAGATATAATTGGAAAAAACAATTAAGTAACAATGGGAACACACTAAATCAGTTGTTCCATAAAATAGGGGTTTTCATTGTTACGTAACAATGAAATTTAACTATATAATACAATACATTTTAAGTAACAATCAAAGCAAACATTGTAGGTATAGTAACGATACAATACAATCAAATGGGTAACAACAGGGGCGGAGCCACAACCAATCAAGGTTGTGCATGTGAACACCCTTCGTCGAAAAATTATATGGTATACGTAGGTCAAATTTATTGAATATCTATTATATATTTAAATTTGCACAATCTTGACATGGTTACAGCCTCTAGCTCAGTGGTAAAAGGTGTGCAATTGACTCAAAGGTCAAAGGATCGATTCTTGCGTTTTACCTCATTTATTTATTAGTCATATTTCAAGAGTGTTTTTGTTGGTCCTGTACTCATTACTTTCATATTTCAAGAGTGTTTTTGTCGGTCCTGTACTCATTAGTCATTACTTTCTTTTCTTCATTAGATATTAGAACTATTAGCTATTATTTCCGTTATCACATTATTTAATTATTTATGTAGTTATAATTTATTTCATTATAAAGAAAAGATTGATTTAAAATTAAATAAGAGTATAATTTTAAAAATTAAATTATTTCTAATTATAGACAACATTCATTTTGAGACATACTAAAAAACAAAGTATGTCTTTAGTATGTCTCATTAATTAAGACAAAATAAATATTTATTAATAACTAAATTTAATTGAAACTTTCATATTAGATATTTTATTTTATTAAATATTAAATAGTATTTCAAACAAGTTTCTATCTAAATATATATTAGAAGAAAAGATTATGTGTAAGGAAAAATCCTTTTGGCCAGAAATTTGGTCAGAATTTGGCCAGAAAATTAAAAGAAATATGTTATTTTATCTTTTTAAACATTTTTACCCTTTTAACTTTAATACATTTTAATTAAAAAATGGAAAACAAATCAGTTTAACTTTAAATGAAAAGAATACTATTGATTTTTTTTAATTTTCTGGCCAAATTTTCTAGCCATTTAGCATTACCCTGTGTGTAATTATCCATGAACAAGTTTCTATCTAAAAATATATTAGAAGAAAAGATTATGTGTAAGGAAAAATCCATATATCATTGTTAATTTCTTCCATGATTATTTTTATAACATGTTAATTTCTTCCATGATTTTATAGGCGAATCAAGAGAACTAACTGGAGTTTGACACTTTTGATTAGGATATTCACATATTCTTTACCAAAGCACAATAAATTTAACATTCATTAAATTAAGAAGTAGCAAAATCAATGATAAAAATAATTTAGATTTAAGTAAAAATCGATAAATTAGTGTTATGTTTTCTTGAATGTGTGATATGTGTTTAATAGAAATTTTGACTCGTACATTATAAAATCATTATTTCAATCCATATAATTTACGGTGTGCTTTTATAACTACAAGCAATCCAAACTGAAGATAAAAAGATATATGAATTATATTTGGTTGAAAACAAATTATGACGTTATTCATGATCGATGGTAAAATCATTATCTTAAGCAAGATAAATGTGAACCTACTCGCTAAAAAAATTTGTTAGTTGCTTCTTTAAATTTTGCACACCCTTAATAAAATGTTTGGCTCCACCACTGGGTAACAATGATCCAAACAAAGTGTAAGTGTTCAATTGACAAAATGTTAAGTAGAAGAATCCACAATACAAACTCATACAAGTACAAGGTTCCACCAAACCATTTTGCCAAAATAAATATTGGTGCAGTTGTTCTTTGGTGAACGTAGGATCATTTTGATCCAAACCATGTTAAATATTGTTGTTCTTCCTTGTTCTTTAATTTCACGTTTCCGCTAACATCTAAATTATCAAACTATATATAAATCATATATGGGTAGCCTTGGTCAAGAAGAGACTAACGGCTGACATTTTCCTTTATTCTAATTAACAGGATATTCGACAGATGTATTGTTTTCTTTTCCTAATTTTGTCAATGTTATATATATAAGGGATCGGATTAGGGTGAGAGAGGATATTGAATTAGATGCTGATGGCAAGGTAAGATCCAAATTGGTATTATATGTACCACAAAATGTATTTGGGGTTGAAAATGTTTGGTGCACGTAATGGCAGAACTCAATATTGAAATAGACCAATATGTCGACTACAGTCACATGTTCAATTCAATGGAACAGCCAAAGTCTGATAGTGTCTCAATTCTTAAATTACGGCGCCATCGCAATCCTATTAGTAAGTTGCTGCCTGCTGCTCTCGTTTCTCTATCGACTCTTTTCACTAAATTTGTGTGTGTTAAACAAAATTGATTGGCAGCTTAGTGGTAAGGAAGGGGTTATGGAAATGTCTTTGAGCTCTGGATATGGAGAAAATCTTGTTGAGAGCATCACCTGTTAGAATTCTGAGCTTGAAGCTCTTCTAGACAGAGATGAACAGAGAATTAGAAACAGAGAAGAAGAGAGAATTTTTATTGATCTGTATAATAGTCTTACCACAATGTGAAGCATTCTCAATGCTTTTATACACACAGATTACAAACTTGTAGAAGCATCTAGAAGGTTCTTAACTAACACACCTAATGCACATGTCAGCCTAACAACTTAACAACTTGTAACAAACTTCTCTGTTAACTATCTGTTTCTGTTAACTAACTTTGTGACACCACATTTTGTATCATCTGATCATTTTAACACACCCCCTCAAGCTGAAGGGTGCAAAACATTAAGCACACCAAGCTTGCCCAAGAGATAAGAATGCTGAGCTTGACTGAGCCCCTTTGTCAATAAGTCTGCAAGTTGTTGTTGAGTAGGAACATGTATAGTGGCAACCACCCCTGCTTTGATTTTATCCCGGATGAAGTGACAGTCTATCTCGATGTGTTTGGTCCTCTCATGGAAGACCGGATTTGCTGCTAATTGTATGGCTGATTTGCTGTCACTGAGAATGTTGATAGGACTTTGAACTGGAACTCCCAATTCAGTGAACAATCCAAGCAACCAAGTGACTTCAGATACAGCTGAAGCCATGCTTCTGTATTCAGCCTCAACTGAGCTTCTGGAAACAGTTTGTTGTTTCTTAGACTTCCAAGACACTAATGACTCACCAAACTTGACCACATAGCCTGTAATGGACCTTCTAGTGTTAGGGCATGCAGCCCAATCAGAATCACACCAACAGGTAAGAGTAGTGGTAGGTTTGGCTTGCAACCATACACCCTGACCTACTGTGCCTTTTAAGTATCTAACCACCCTAAGTGCTGACTCCCAATGTGACTTCTTTGGGGACTGCATAAACTGACTGAGGGTTTGAACTGCATAGCAAATGTCTGGTCTTGTAATGGTTGCATAGAGAATCTTACCAACCAGTCTTTGGTAAGAAGTAATATCTAGTAGAGGAGCATCCCCAGTAAGACCATTTACCACATCATGAGCAACTGAGGTAAGTTTCAAATTGATCTCAAGAGGAGTGGAAGCAGGCTTGGCACCAGTGAGGCCTACATCAGCAATGAGTTCCAAAACATACTTTCTCTGATTGAGAATAACACCTTTAGGAGATCTGAGGACTTCAATGCCCAAGAAAAACCTAAGCTCACCTAAATCCTTGAGTTTGAACTTATGATGTAGACTGTCTTTAGCTTCAATGATCATTTTCTCACTAGTGCCTGTGATGAGTAAATCATCAACATAGACAAGAATAACCACTATGTCTGCTCCTCTGGTCAAAGTGAATAAAGAGTAGTCATGAACACTTTGAGTGAAACCAGAGTCCAACAAAGCAGTAGTAAGTTTCAAATTCCACTGTCGAGATGCCTGTTTAAGGCCATACAAAGACTTGAGTAACCTGCAAACTTTGTTCTCCCCTGGCTTCTTAAAACCTTTTGGCATGTCCATGTAGACTTCTTCATCCAAGTCACCTTGAAGAAAAGCATTATAAACATCCATTTGGTATAAACTCCAGCCTCTAGAGACAGCTAAAGCAATCACACATCTGACTGTCACCATCTTGGCCACAGGTGAGAATGTATCATGATAGTCTAATCCTTCTTGTTGGCTGTACCCTTTAGCAACTAGTCTGGCCTTAAATCTCTCCACTTCACCAGTTGCCTTGTATTTAACCTTGTACACCCATTTAGAACCAATAGTATGCATGCCTTCAGGTAAGTCAACTACCTGCCAAGTCTTATTGTCTTCAAGGGCCTGAATCTCCTGTTGCATGGCAAGAATCCACCTGTCATCCTTGGCTGCCTGTTTGAAGTTCTTAGGCTCCATATAGTCAGACACTTTACACAAATAACTCCTATAACATGAGGTTAACTTCTCATAGCTAAGAAAGTTGGCCAAGGGATGTCGAGTACTGCTTTGCTTCCTTCCAGTAGTGATGTAGTCTTGCAACCAGGTTGGTGCTTTAGTGGGCCTGGAGGTCTTTCTGATAGAAGGTGCCATAGGTGTACGCAAGACAGGAGGAGAAGAATATATATCAGGTCTGATGTCTGCAGAACTATTAGTTGAAAACTGGGAATCATCATTACATATAATCTCAGTAGCCTCAGCATTGTCAGTAACATCACCATTAGCCTCAACATCAACATTTTCAGTTGCATCATCATGGTCAGGGTGAGTAACATCTTGAAATAAAGGGGAACCAATAGAGCTAGTAAACAACTCAGTCTGTGGTAATGTTGTAGTAAAAGGAAACACATCCTCTTCAAAATGCACATCTCTACTCACAGATAACTTGTTTGATCTTAGATCCAACATTATATACCCTTTCTGCAGTTCAGAATAACCTATGAGAATAGCAGGAACAGCTCTTTCTCCAAACTTGTCACTTTTAGGCAATACTGTGACATAACCAAGGCATCCTATTACCCTTAGGTGAGATAGAGATGGGGATTTTGAATAAAACATCTCATAAGGACTCACATTATCCAGGGCAGAAGAAGGCAATCTATTCAGCAAATACACTGCAGCTTTGATACAGAATCCCCAAAACCTAATGGGCAAATGTGACTGAAATCTGATAGCTCTAGTTGAGACAGATGATGTGTAATACTATGATGTGGTCGTGATATGGTTGTGATTGAGACAGATGATGTGTAATACTATGATGTGGTCGTGATATGGTTGTGATTGAGACAGATGATGTGTAATACTATGATGTGGTCGTGATATGGTTGTGATTGAGACAGATGATGTGTAATACTATGATGTGGTCGTGATATGGTTGTGATTGAGACAGATGATGTGTAATACTATGATGTGGTCGTGATATGGTTGTGATTGAGACAGATGATGTGTAATACTATGATGTGGTCGTGATATGGTTGTGATTGAGACAGATGATGTGTAATACTATGATGTGGTCGTGATATGGTTGTGATTGAGACAGATGATGTGTAATACTATGATGTGGTCGTGATATGGTTGTGATTGAGACAGATGATGTGTAATACTATGATGTGGTCGTGATATGGTTGTGATTGAGACAGATGATGTGTAATACTATGATGTGGTCGTGATATGGTTGTGATTGAGACAGATGATGTGTAATACTATGATGTGGTCGTGATATGGTTGTGATTGAGACAGATGATGTGTAATACTATGATGTGATCGTGATATGATTGTGATTGATGACATGTGCATATTCATTATTCATCCCATGTGTGAACTATCTGTTGCATGAGTTCTGAGACACTGATATGAGGATGGATGGATATGAGACACAGTTGAGACTAGCTCCGGCTAGAGATATATATGAGATGGACTAGCTCCGGCTAGCGATTTGGATGCCGATGGGATCTGGTTCCGGCGGTGATACATGGTCCATGTGTGGCCCCCATGGGTTATGATTTGAGTATTCAGCGCGGTCTGAATTACGTCAACAGATGTGTATCTTAGGACAGACATGCATCACGACTACATGACATCATTATTGCATTTGCATCGCATTTCACTTCATCTTTGTCTGTGGTGTGTGGATTTTACCTATTTGCCCCTCTTCATGTGATATATGATCTATTTGCTCTTATATGAGGATATGAGGTTGATTTTGAGACACTGTTGGATATATATGTTGATTATGAATTGTGTAGTTGAGACACTGTTGGATATATCTGTTGATTATGAATTGTGTAGTATAGGTTGTTGGTTCGCTGTTAGAATGAAGTTTCGGTGGTTCGGTTGGGATTGAAAGGAGTTGTTTGTAGCTGCTAGTTTAGCTTAGTTTAGTGTTACTTGCGAGTACCTGTTGCTTTTGGTACTCACCCTTGCTTCTACACAGTTGTGTAGGTTGACAGCTCTATCAGATCCGGCTTATTACTCATCTTCAGATTAGAGCTTCCAGACTTACTTGAGAGGTATACATTTTTTATCGATTTTCATTTTGATCATTTTTTTTTTTTTGCACACATCATTTTAGATTCTTGACTACTCATAATTGTGACCGTATAAGCTTCTACCTTGGGAATTGAACATAACTTTGAGAGAATCAAGTAGAAGTTCATTTACGCCGGAAGGAAAAAATATCAATGAATTCTAAATTAACTAGTTGATTTTTGAGTCTATCGTTTGTTTTATTAGAAACTCTATTTTGTATATTATACGATTAATACTAATCATGCGAGATTTTTTTTAATCGCACAAATCTTATACTTTTGAACGGTTAAATTTTTAATATTGGTACTTATGAGATAAAGAAAAGTCAGTCATGTATAATACGGAAAATAAAGTTTTTTCGCTTTGTAAATATAAGATGATGATACGTAACATAGAATATATCGCATCAGACGACATGCAGCACAAGCTAGTGGTGAGAAATGTTTGAATATCTAATTTGGCTTCTTTAATTGGATATTCGCATATCTACTCTTGGATTTATTTAACTACTCCATTTCTTTAATATTTTCTAAAAAGTATTGTGGTTACCATACCATCATTACTAATATTGTAATAACCAATAGGGGTGTACAAAATCGAATCAAACTTTAAACTGAGTCAAATCGAAAAAAAAAACTCGACTAGTGGTTGATTTGACTTGGTTTGATGTTGAAAAAAAATCCGACAATATTTGGGTTGGCTTGGTTTTAACTAAAAAAAACCAACCCGAGACCAAACCAACCCGACATTGTATATATAATTTTAAAATTTTATTTTATACATAAAAATATTTACTTTGATATAATTTTTAAATATTTCTTATAATTTTTCATAGTTTTTATCTTTTAATATAGGGAAAATGCATAAGTACCCCCCAGTATATGCCCAAAATCCCTGAGACATACCTAACCTTTACTAAGGTCTTATTACTCCCCCGAACTTATTTTATGGATAATTTTCTACCCCATTTCGGCCTACGTGGCACTATATTGTGGGCCCAGCGCGTGTTGACAATTGTTTCAAGGATAGTGCCACGTAGACCGAAAAGGGGTAGAAAATTATACATAAAATAAGTTCGGGGGAGTAATAAGACCTTAGTAAAGGTTAGGTATGTCTCAGGGATTTTGGGCATATACTGGGGGGTACTTATGCATTTTCCCTTTAATATATTATTTCAAGTTTGAAACTTAGAATTTTGAATGGTTCCATAAAGATTATAGTGGTAATTATAATAAAACTTAAATCAAAATCAAATTAATACTAATGCAAAAAGAAAATCAATTTAACACTAAGAATGACAATACTATTGAATATTTGTTCTTTGGTTTTACATTGGTTTAGACAATTAAAGTACATAATCTAAATTTAATTTCCTTTAATATTTAGTCATGTAACTAATACTTATTATACTTGTTTAGCATGATTTAGTACTTTTAAATTATGATCATTTTCATTATGACTTGTTAATTTGTAATATTTGTTTTACGCAATTTCATTATTATTATTATTATTATTATGGATATTTTAGCGTCATTAATAATATCATTGTTTGTGTTGTATTCTTAAAAAACACCTTAGATAGTTGTATTTTGGTAGGACAGTAGGACTGAAGAATTATTTGAAGTACAAGTTAATTATATGTTTGTATGAATAATTTAGCGGAAAACCCGAAAACCCAATATACATGATCCCATTAATATTATAAATTAATATTTCTTTAAAAGTACAAATATATCTAAGACAATTTAGTAAAATGTGATTCTATTGTGTTTTATTTTTTGTTAAACTTTAAAACTAGTTGAAGTTCATCTCTAACTTTTCTTATTGCATCCAACAGTTCCGGTGTTCAGGGGCGGCTCAACGTACTTGGAGGCCTAAAGCGAAATTTCAATTAAAGGCCTAAAATCTTTTAGCTAGCAATTATTATATAACTTGTTAACATTATTCTATAAGTAATAAGTTGACAAAACAGCTTATAAGCTTCTTCTTTTTCTTTTTTTTTTTGATTTAAAAACACATAAAATAAGTCAATCTAAACAGGCTTGTAATTCACTTTATCCAAAACATGATTTTTACTATTTATTCATATTTTTTATAGAGCTCTAACTTACCTATAGTATAAAAGGAGTCTAGAAAATTACAGTGCGAGAGTTAGTGAAGAGAATGTAAGAAGACGAAACAAATTTTTCTCGACTTCTTCTATTTATTGAGGTTAAGGTGAATAAAATAATATATATATTTTTTAAGAAAAATATATTTATCTTAGATAATTATTTTTTTCTATAAAAAAAATTAACACATAATTTATTGTGGTAAAAATTAGAGGCCCCCTAAAATTGGGGGCCTAAGGCATATGCCTAATTTTTATAAGCATTGAGCCGGCACTGCATATACACCCCTAATAACCAACATATATAGTACTGTACGTTGTAATATAATTCTAAGTAGGCGATGACAATGTTTGATTAAAGTCGAAAAAAGAATATCTTAAAGTAATTTTAAAAAGTCGTTTAGAGCTGAAGTACGAAATTATATTGTATTTATTTAGGCATACATTTATATAATGACGTAGCGAGAAATTTGACGAAGAATATTTAAATTTGGATAGTAAATTAAAAAATTAAATCAACTCTATAGGGGTATGATCTTGCATGCTCTGCATAGTTCTGCATATCCACTTCCCACTGAGCTAATGCGCACTTCACATTAAAGTTGTGCGCCTTTTAATATTTTATAGATTCAGTATAAAGGATGCCATTTAAGTCCCCTTGAATATAGCAAGACTTGTTTATAACCTTGTTTGAGCTTTCTAGACTGAACCACAACTCTTCTGTCAATTTTTTTTGAGCATTTTGCATATACAACAGTAACAAAAGAGCTACCACTATTCTAATTCTTCTTGATCTTCATTGTAATGTGTTGTTCATGACCTTGAATAGTGGAAATAATACATTTATCCCCCTAAAAATACCACTATAGCCATTGGATCTAATGTCGTTATAGGCTTTAGAGACATTTTTAAAGAGCGTTAATTGCCCCTAAAAATTATATTTAGAGTAATTAAGTTATTGTCGCTAAAGATTAATTTTGATGCAGTGGTATATATCTAATGCTGTTTTCAGCTGATTTCATTTCTACCCAACCATTTTAAAGTATTCTTTGACAGCAGTTCCTATCACACTACAAAAAGAAAATCCAAAAATCATTAATTTCCATGGCTGCCATTTGTGAATATAGTTTTCATCATTTTTAAAATTTATTTTTAACACCTTGCATAGCCACAAAAGATATTAGAAAATGGAAGCAGACAGAGACTAGGTAAGAGTGTTAATGGTACAGTTCGGTCGGTTATTTTTAAAAAATTATATATTCTATTTTTTCGGTTATTTTATAATATATAACCAAGATTAGATTTTTTAGTACCATCTCAATCATATTGGTTTCTCTTCGGTATCGGTACGGTTCGGTTAATTTTCATTTTTTTTTACTTTTAAAATATCACCTCAAAATATACTACTATTAAAATATTTCTTTTGAAATATGTTCTTGAAAAGAAGCACTTTAATTCTTCATCAAGCGAGAGAAAAGTGCATATACAAATACAAATACAAATATATATATATTTTCGTTTATTGAAAAAAAAACATAAATCGATTCGATTCAATTAGATTCGGTCGATTTTTCATATTCTTTTGACACTCCTAAGACTAGGTACTATTTTGCAGCAACAAACCAAGTGTAAACAAACTAAGGAGAGTTGATGAGTAACACTAGGTGTGTTTTAGAGATATTAAAATAAATTGAAATAAAAATTGGGTTGGGTCCTAATCCGCCCAAGTTTACATTGGGTTCAAATGGCTTAAAAGCAGGTTGAGTCTTGATCCGCCCAATTTGACCCGATTAATCTCAATAATTTTAATATATTGTTATTTAAGTTTTATAACCACAATTTGACCTTTAACTCAAGAAAATTTTAAAAAAGAAGTTACAAATTGATAGATAAATCCCAAAAGATATAAAATAAATAGTAATCTATACCTTCAATATAAGAAAATACATTACACCAATGCAAATAAAGAGTTAGGTTGAAATTAGAGATTATATTGGGCTCAATTGAAGATTCTTTTAATGGAAAATTATATGAAATAACAAACTATTAATTCAAATTAAATGTTATAGCCATAGTTTATTTTATTTGTAATTCACAGCAAACATCCCATTTTTTTGTCATCTGGTTCGGTATACAATTATAACCATTTTCAGTATACAATTACCCATTTGGTATAAAAATGTATAAAATGCGTTTGTGTTTGTATAAAGTGAGAGAAAAAGTGTATATACAAATACAAATACAAATACAAATACATATATTTTCGTTCTATACACTTATAATTATACAAATACAAATCTTATTATACAAATTACAACGTATAAATGAATTTACACAAAACTGAACAGTTTGTATAAAATTAAATGTATCTAGCGAATTATACAAATCAAAAGCTCCATAGCAAACATAAAATTTGCTATGAAGCGCAATTATGCAAACTATAGCTATAACATACAAATATGATTTTTAAGCACCACCCTAGCCGCAATTTAATTTGTACTTCAATCATAATTAATATGGTTTCATTTTCAATAGTTAATTAAAAACCTGTAGTAGATGATTTTAACGCATAAAGATGAAGTTGCCAATTTTGATTCAACAATCTACAACAGCAACTAACCAAAATTCCTGAAAAGATATATTAATGAATACGACATTAGCAGATCTAGAAAACAAACTCAATACGTACGAAAGACCAACCAATATTTCCATAAAATAAAGAAGATCAATGAATATCGAAAAATGCGGTTTTTTCATCATCAAGACTTAGGTATTAATACTACAAAACATCGAAAAAAGGCTACAATAATAATATTTACAGTACAATTTTTCATTATGCGTTATTGCTTTCTCTACTAAGCTAAGTTTTTTCAACTACCAAGCACTAACTGCTTAATTCCCTCTGTCCGTCCCACAATCTAACTATGTTGCCGTTAATTACCTTCATATCCTGGTAACAATACCATCCCATTTCCCCTTTTCTCAATTTCTCCCAATTATTCTCAAACCACTCTACGCCGTTGTGGTCGTCGTCTTCTCCTTCCTCATCATCATCATCGCCGGCGTTACATTGATCTCCATCCTTAAAATACACCGTCAGTTTCCCTTTTGTTCCTTCCGAAAAAGCATCATCGGACAACATCATCATATTATTATTATTATTACTAGGTGGCGTTCTCTCTTTTGATGATAGTAGCATTAATTCTACCTGCGATGAAGATGAAGATGAAGCTAATACTGTTACCAACGCTGGCTCTGGAGGTGTGGGCAACCACGTTGAAGAAGATGCTTTCATCTTCCAGAAACTAACCGCAGCTGTAACAACAGCAACCCATGTCCAAACAATGTTGGCGACATCGAAGCTCCAGTAATTGAAAGCAACAGCTTCAACTATTGCATTCATCGATCTTTAATTCTAATTTTCTCAATTCAAAATGTGTACCGTATATATAAAGGAGTAGGATGGTAAATGTGAGCCATACGATGAGAGAGAATTGTGAGAAGCATCTGAGATTAGATGCTGGGAATCGTCAAGGAAGATGCTAAGGTACATCCATATATTCCAATCATATTTGGTAGCTACCACAAGTGGGAATTAATATATATCTACACGTGCAAACACACAAGTGATGATTAATTTTCTCTTTATTTATTTTTATCATCTCTTTGCTTTAATCATTTGTCGTAATTTATGTACACATTAATTATTCTAAAAATATGTATTCATTTGATTTGTATGTTAGTTAACTGTATTTATTCATTCATTTTAGTATTTACGTTTAGTCATTGTCATTATAATGAAATAACACATTAATAAAGTTGTATATGAAATGATTTTTTTGGCTCATAAATAAAAATACTCCATAAGCAAACAAAAACTCTTGAATAGGTAATTATGTATTGTTAATTTAATAATAGGAAATTGAGAGTTTGAGGGTAGTAATTAAAGGACAGTCAGTTACAATAATAGAAATCACCTTATTTATGCTGATAATGGAGAAAGTGGGAGAGAGGGGCAACATATATAGGGAGAAAAAATGATGATGCTTACGGTTTACGGGGAAATAAATTAGCGTAGTCTGAATAGAAATAAGACTCTCTCATAGATCTGAGCGAATCAGATGTTTTCAAACCCGTTAAGTGATTTTTTTAATAAAAAAAACGCACTTAATGACCCCATGTATGAATCATTTAGATTCAGACCTACATTAAGTGCAAACAAATGATGCCTAAGACTGTCACGACCCAGACCGTCGTGATTGACACCCACACAAACCCTCCGGTGGGAGAACCATTACTACAACCCAAACAAACAAATTTATGAAAATTAAGACATTTAAAAATACGGAAGCAGGTTTAAATGACAATAAAAATGGAGTCTCCATAAACTCCAAAGGTTTAAACAATTAACTAACCAACTAATGCGAAAATTCAACCCTAGAACCTAAAAGTCATTGTACCAAAATTCTACTAACGACAAGTCTAAGAACAAGGGGTACAACCCCGAAACTAAACAAACACCTTAAACAAATAGTCTGAGTCCGAAAAGAATGGACTTAAACAAGAGAGATCCATGGTTGCCTGAAAGAACTGGCTCACCCTTGAACCCGGTCACGATCAATAGTCACTTAGCTGAGGTCTATCAATAGCCGCCTGAAGATGCCCTGTACTCAACAAAGAACAAGCAAATGCAGTATCAGTACACAACCACAGTGTACTGGTAGGATCACGCGGCTATCCCAATAAGTGAAACACATGTAAGTAACCACAACATTATAAAACAGGCATATACCGAGCATATACAATATTAGTCATCATTTCAGGATCAATGTAGCATCACACATTCTCAGTAATACACATTGGTTATCATTTAGAGCAACATACATTCTTCCAATATCAATCATCATTAGATATGAACGTAATCATCACAAGTAGATACACAACACAATTCAATGGTCCTCTCACGGAATCCAATTCAATGGTACTCTCATGGAACCTACACCCAAATTGTTAGCATGCTGGAACGTGGTACCCGATCTAATGTTTATGCCGGAACGTGGCAACCGATCCATTCAACACACCACAATCACAATCACAAGTATATCCTCAAGATCATACATTTAAGTCATGATTTCATGGTAACCATCATTCATCTATCTCATTTACAACAAGTGTGATCAATAATGCAACATTCATATACATACATGTATCATAATGAAGCAAGAACAAACATACATCACACAATCATAGAATCACAACCATCACCTACCTCGAAACAAGCTTGAAACCCTAAGAAACTTGATCCTTCCCTTTCC